>NC_092382.1:26999460-27221476 GCF_030028105.1 Mobula birostris | reverse complement strand
GTACATTGGCTATATTTAAGAGGGAGTTAGATATGGCCCTTGTGGCTAAAGGGATCGGGGGTATGGAGGGAAGGCAGGTACAGGGCTCTGAGTTGGACGATCAGCCATGATCGTACTGAATGGCAGTGCAGGCTCGAAGGGCTGAATGGCCTACTCCTGCACCTATTTTCTATGTTTCTATGTTTTTCCACAAACCCAGTAAGTTCCATTTACTGGTCCAGGGGTATGATAAGTTTGGTTCTTGGTACAGTCACTACCTCCCACTTGGTAGGGTGCACTCTCACTGTGGTCACACCAATAAGTGGTACTGACCACTGCTGGAGAGGTAACTCATATCCCCAGCCATAGCCTGGAGGGGACCGACGACTCCGTCCCTCAAAGCAACACCTTCATCAACATAACACGGTGTCTGGCCTTCCAGACCTGGATATGGTGCAATTGATAATGCCACCATTACGGCTACCAGAAAACACCATGACTGAATTTACTTCACTGGTATTCAGGGGCACCACTGACATGGGGTTCGTAGTCTTACCGTGCTGGGGAATTTCGGCACATACCCAACGTGCTCCCCGCTCCACTTGCTTAGCGTAGGTGTGGCAGAGGGACAGGAAAGTGTGAACCTGGGGGCTCCCGAGACAGGGGCAGGTCCCCTTCGGGTCATTAAAGTCAGCATTAGCCAGTACGGTTTTCAGTCCTTATCAGTCCGGCCAGTAACGTGTTTACAGTCCATTCGACGTACCCTCCGGAGCGGCGCTTCCCCCTTCACTGCAGTAGGTGTTGTGAGTGGCACTCGGTACAGTCCTTTCCACCTCGGTCCCAACACCTTCCCATCCCAGTTCTTCAGCAGGACAAAATCTCCAGGCTGGATGGTGGGGTCGTCCTCTCGGTAGGCCTGTCGTACCTGGGAACGCAAGCTTTGCAGAGTTTTAGTTAATTTGCACAAGTATTTTCCCATCTCCTCCCCCAAGGTCTGTATATCCAATGTTGCAGGTACGTTCTCAGGGAGGAGCGGCAAACGAGGTCGGGGTCCCCATGGGGTTCTCATCGGCTTCCCATAGATAATTTCTGCAGGTGACAACCCCGTCTTACTTGATGGCGTGATTCTCATATGGAATAGGGCCAAGGGGAAAACCTCCAACCAGGTCAGTCCAGTTTCTTGTGTCAGTTTGGCCAACTTATCTTTCAAGGTACCATTGGCTCGTTCCACTATGCCGGCTGCTTTCGGATGATGGATGCAGTGGAACTGTGGTTTTATAGCAATTTCTTTACAGATTTCCTCATTTATTTTGGCAACAAAATGTGGCCAATTGTCCGAGCTTATCATTTCTAAACGTCCATAGCGAGGAATTATTTCTTTCAGGAATATTTTCACAACGATCATAGCGGTATTATTAGTTGTAGGAACAGCTTCAGTCCATCTGCTAAATACATCTACTATCACTAAGCAACACTGACAACAGTGTACTCTAGGTAATTCTGTAAAATCAAGTTGTAAACAAGAAAAAGGTCCACTAGGCAAGGAGGTAGTTCTGGAACCACATGGCATCCCCTTTCCAGCATTCATTTCTTTTTACAAATTGAGCATGCTGTGGCTCACTCTTCAGCTAGTTTCTGGAGATCAGGGTGCCGCCAAGATGGTAATAATGTATTAAGCATTCCCTCCTTGCCCAGGTGTGTACAATTATGTACATAATCTATCAGAATAGGTGAGAACACAGAGGGAACACAGACCTGTACTGCAGGGGTCACCCATAAATTGGTCTGAGGTTCAAGGTGGCAACCCATTTGGGACCACAGTTTGCGTTTTCCTTCAGGGGCGTCCCCATGGAACTTATGTATTTCCCCCATGTTTGGCATGCCCATCCTTAGATTTTGTCTAATTGGAGCTTGCTGGGTTCCCGAGGCTACTAAAAGTGTGGGGTTCAGGGCTGTCTGTTCGGCCGCTGCATCAGCCCTAGTATTACCCTTAAATATGTCATCAGATTCCCCAGTGTGGGTTGCATATTTAATAATAACCAAAGCTCGAGGTAACTGTGGAGCGGTGAGTAACTTGTCTGCAAAGGAAGCATTACTAATGGGGTGGCCAAAGGAAGTCAGGAATCCCCAAAGCCCCATAGTCAGTGCATAACGGGAATCTGTGTAAATGTCTGCCCTTTAGTCTGTTGCTAGGATACAGGCACGAGTTATAGCAAACAACTCAACCTTCTGGGCGGAGACAGCTGCTTCCATTACTTCACTGTCCGTCACTATAACATAGTTTCCCTGCTGGATCCACAAAAGAGCTTCCATCCTCATAGAACGTTGCCTCGGGCTTGAGGGGGTATTGCGGAATGGGTGGGAGAGTCTGTCCTTCTTTCACGGTGATCCGGACAGGGGGGCAGTTGGTGCGGCCGACTTCATGGCCTGAAATTGCCCAGAGATGGGGTACAACGTCTTGGGTTCAGTCAATATTAAAAGAATGTCTTACCTTCACCTTCAACTCCTTCCAGTATCGGAGTTGGCCGGTGGCCAAGCCTTGTTATTCACCCTCGGTGCTGGAGGCTTGTTTCGTCAGGGTGTAGGCAAGGAACCCGAGGCTCTTTGGCTTGAACCCAGGGAAAACCCTAACGGTGGTATGGGGAACCACCAGTCCTGTCTTTCGCCAAAGGAAATCCGGAACTTCGGCCAGTAATGCACAGTCCTCTCTTCCTTTAACATCTCCAATCACCATGCCTGGGAACTTCTGTCCCTCGAGGGGTGCATAATATTAGCTTTCCTCAGTTGAGCACCCCTTAGGGTCATAGCCCAGGGTCACATGAGGGTTGGCTGCTGGCAGAAGGGGTTCAAATGCAGTGGAGTCCAGATAAAGTGCCCACCACTGAGAGGTCGGAAACTGGGGAAGCTGTTGGTTGTTCGCTAGTCCCAGGGAGACACCCTTGTCCGTGCATAGAATCTCGACTTCCAGCGGACTGAGCAAGTCTCTCCCTGCTGGATTACACCCCAGACTGGTGGTGACTGTAAATGAAACCTCACACTGGAATTCCACCTGCAGTGGCTGGGTACGTGAATACGTATGTTCCGTGCCTTCGAACCCAGACACAGTGATTGTAGCGTCTGATGGCTGGAATCCCTTTTCCAGTACTATTTCCTGATCGAGAGTGGTTGTGGTGGCCCCCGTAAATGGAATTGGAATTGCAGCAACTTGCAATATTTCATTGGGTTTTCCTGAGGGGTGGTACTCACAGCAGGAAGCGTCCTTGCTTGTCAATTTCCAAACAGTTTTTGTCCCTATCTGTCCCTTGGTAGGTTTGTGTTCGCATTTCTGATCCCCAGATAAAGCCCGCTCGCATCCTTCTACCCGCTGAACATATTCAGGTCTAATATTAGTTCCTTTCGGGGTTGATCGGAATTCGGAAGCCGGGTCCCAATAATATGTCAAAGCTCGTCGCATTTGATTTTGATCATTGCCAGGCCGATCCATATTATTTGTTTTAATCACGTTGGCTAACTTAGTTGGTAAGCATTGGAGCAGAAAGGCATTAAACTGGGGGGACGGATTTCCATCATTGAAGGCTTGGTGTCCTGCGAAAGTGCTGCAGCAGGCCAGAAATCGCTCCCAATAGTCTGGTCCCCATTCCCCAGGCTTAGGTTTGCATTCAGGTACTTTAGTGATGTTTACAGGTTGCTGGAGAGCCCTTTCCAAGGCTTGAATAATCTGGTCTGTCTGTTCATTCTCATTGTGGTTTCCCAGCTGTAACTCCTGATAGGTTTGGTATCTCAATTCTGCTTTCCATTTCTGCCCCTCATTAGCTGGGAGAATCACGTAGCAGAGACCGAATGAATCTTCCCGGGTCACATTAAACATGTGTGTAGTACTGCGGACATACTGAGCAAACTGTGCTGGTTTTTCTTTTCTATCTGGGGCTGATTCATGATCATTATCATTTCCTGAGGTTTCCAGGGTGCATACACAGGAATCACTGAGGACTGTCCCTCCTCCTGCTCGTGGATTAGGCAGCATTTGGGTCGGCAATTGTCTTCATGGAGCCATTAACTCTGGGGTTTTATTGGATTCTTCCCTCCCTGTCTCGGAATAATCCTTGGTATTCCCGTTCTGGATCTCAGGATATAGAGAGCCTCCCCTTCCCTGCCGCCACTGTTTGACCCGAGCGGCCACCGTATCTGAGTACTGGGAGGATTGGGGTTCAGGAGCACTGGGTGCACTTGGCCCTTGGTAAGGTGGGAGGTGCCCACTCCTCATCACGGTCACTGTCCTGACACAGGGTCAGTATGCCAGACATGGGTTCCGGATCCCTTGTTTCCCAAACAGTTCGAACTTCAGACTGACGTTCCTGCCCTTCTTTCCTACTTAGGCCACCCTTGGTTTGCTTATGTTGTTTTTCCTGCTCTTGTTTTCGGTGCCCATCCACCCATTCACGCTCTGCTTTTAGCGTCTCCCAACCTTTGGCGTTCCTTCTGCAGTACATACCTCTATCCCTTTGTCACATGCATTATCCCTCCAGCTTGCTGATCATATACTGTTCCACTTCACATCTACCTTTTCCTTCCACCCCCTTTTCAACAATTTCCACTTCTTTCCACAGTTCTTTCTCCAAATCAGATTGGCTGCTTGTTTACATGAGCTTATATACCAGGTTCTGCACTCCACAGCGGCCACATTTTATTCCCCAATTTCTTATTCAGCCCTGCACTCAACATTCGCAAATCTTTTTTCCTTGTCCGGAAAACTCTCACACAGATTGTGTCGGGCTGCTCCTGGCCTGCTCGTGTCAATCGACTGCAGTTGACCCATGTTCTCTAAGTAATTTACCCGGCACAAAGCCTCCAGCTCAATTAACAATCAGATAAATTCACCCGGCTGGCATCCCCTGATCAATTGATAAACTTACACAGCACGTCTGCCTCCTGCCCACTTTGCAAAATTTAGCCAGTACTGCCTCCTGCCCATTTGGTAAAATTTCTCCCGACAGATTCTTTTCCGATCCCATCAAGGTTATATGATCAGCCTCAGGCGAGGGACCATACCTCCAAAGGAACTAACGGAGAGCGACAAAAGGTAAAATACCTATTAGGCGCCCAGTCAGTCTCCACAGTCCCCAGAGTGGTCCAGACACTAACTCAGCCCGTCTGCTTGGGTATACTGGGATCCTGTTTGTGACGCCAAATGTTAAAGTTGAATCTGAATAAAACTCGGGAGACCAGCTTCTTATCGTCACCACAGTTTATTGTGCATTCTCCTGCAGGAGTTTGAGACCCAGTTGTCAAAGGGAAGGCACGTAAGCACTGCCACCGTCTGACAAGTGGACTGACTTAGGTTACAGCCGTATATTTATACATAGTAAGCCCCATACATTACTTTTGGAGGATGGTATTTGAACTGGTACACCCACCAAGTCTGTTGGTGCAAAACTTAATTACTTAGATAAGAGAGTTCTCTAAATCAAGGTTTTAATTACATATTGATATATTGTCCAGTCCTTATCAGGTATTCCCTTTGCAAGGCCCTGATTTAATTACAGAGAGATGTTCATTCCTGTCCTTATCGGCGAGTCCTCCTCCCTTTACTCAAATGAGCATACAATGTATAATATTATCAGCTAAAGAGGGTGCAAGGTATAATGTTGTCAGCTCTCAGTGTGTCTCTCTGCAAGCCGCAGAGAACCAGTAATGAGCCTGTCTTAGCTCACCGCTGAAGACAGAGTTTACTTCAGTTCAAAAATTCCTATTCAGTCCCAGTTATTCTTGCAGCCAGAGGTTACATAGGATCAAAATGATTTTTTAAATATATCCTCAATTCCTCAGGAGGGTTCAGGGGAAATATTTATGTACAATACAGAAACTGGTGCCACCTGTGTTTATTGTGGTGATGCAAAAGTTGCTGGAGAATTTACAATTGGGAAGAAGTGGAGTGATATTTTGAAATCTGATTTTTTGAAGCATAATTTAGCAAGCAAACGAAATATGGACAATGTGCAAAAGCTCTGGTGAGAAAATCTTTCATTACCCGTTACAGGCCTGCTACATAGGTTGTGTGAGAATGCAGGTGGGACTCGATCAAACCCAGAGGAAATCAAAGTTCTTATCGACAATGATTTGATAGCTGTTAAAATGAATACCACTCTATATAAAATTCACTGTGCACACTAGGTAGAAAAATCACAATACTAGATTTATGTGCACACTGGTCATTACAAATTGGTGGGGACGGCATTGGTGGGAAGATGGGGAGACCTCTAGTGTCCCTGAAGCCCTCACCTACAAGATGTGCATCCAGCTGCAGCTTGTAACCCTGCACTTTAAGGAGTTGGAACTTGAAACGGATGAATTCCGGATCATCCAGGAGCTGGAGGGGGTGATAGATATGACATGAAGAGAGGTGAGTTACACCTGAAGTGCAGGGCACAGGAAACTTGGTGAGAGTCAGGAAGGGGAATGAGGTTAAATAGCCATCGCAGAGTACTCTTGTGTCCATCCCGCACAACAATAGGTGGACCAGTTTAGAAACTGTTGGGGGGGGGGATTACCTGGCAGAGGAAAGTCAAGGGGTGATAGGGGATTCGTTCATTAGGGGAACAGAACAAGAGGGGACTAATATCCTAGTGGTAAGGCTTGCTAGTGCTATTGTGGGGAGAGGATGATGTGGTTCAAATAAGTTGTAGGGGGAATGGGAGCCAGAATGACAGAACAGATAGTGGAGAGGGTGAATTGACTTTATTACATACATCCTTCATACACATGAGGAGTAGAAATCTTTACATTATGTCTCCAACTAAATCAGCAATGTGTAATTTATAGTAAATTATAATAAATGGTTTGTACATAGGTCAGTCAATATAACATAGTTATGCAATTGTATCAGCATGAATTAATCAGTCTAATGGCCTGGTGGAAGATGATGTCCCGGAGCCTGTTGGTCCTTTTGCTGTGGTACCGTTTCCTGGATGGTAGCAGCAGGAACAGTTAGTGGTTGTGGTGATTTGGGTCCCCAATATCCTTTGGGCCCTTTTTACACACCTGTCTCTGTAAATGTCCTGAATAGTGGGAAGTTCACATCTACAGATGCGCTGGGCTGTCCGCACCACTCTCTGCAGGTTCCTGCGATTAAGGGAAGTACAGTTCCCATACCAGGCAGTGATGCAGCCAGTCAGGATGCTCTCAGTTGTGTCCCTGTAGAAAGTTCTTAGGATTTGTGGCCCCATCCCAGACTTCTAAAACTGTCTGAGGTGAAAGAGATGCTGTTGTGCTCTTTTCACAACACAGCCGGTATGTCCAGACCATGTGAGATCCTCGGTGATGTTTATGCCGAGGAACTTAAAGCTGTTCACCCTCTCAACCCCAGATCCACTGATGTCAATAGGGCTTAGCCTGTCTCCATTCCTCCTGTCGTCCACAATCAGCTCCTTTGCTTTTGTGACAATGAGGGAGAGTTTGTTTTCTTGACACCAGTCGGATGTTGTTCAGACCTCAGACAGAGTCAGCAATCAAATGGTTGAGCATGGTGCGATGAATGTGCTGAGCTGTGTATATCACAATGCAAGAAGCATCGTAGGAAAGCCAAATGAGCTCAGGACAGGGAATTATGATACTGGAGCCATTATTGGGACATGGTTGCACCTAACAGTCTGAGGGATTTAGAGGAACAAATTTGTAGAGAGATGGTAGACCACGCCAAGAAACAAAGGTTGATTCAGTAAGTGATGTTAACTTTCCCTATTTTGACTGGGACTCCCATACTGTAAAAGGACTAGATGGGGTAGAGTTTGTCAAATGTGCCCTTAATCAGTTCATAGAATTCCCAACGTAGAAGTGTGCAATAAGCTGTTAGGAAATGATCCAGGGCTGGTGCCAGAAAGTAGTGATCATAATTCCATGAGATTCAAAGTAAATATGGAAAAAGAGAGATCTGGACCATGGGTTGAGATTCTAAATTGGAGAAAGGTCAATTTTGATGGTATCAGAAAGGATATGACAGGTGTGGTTTGGGGCAAGCTGTTTTCTGGCAAAGGAGCATTTGTAAGTGGGAGGCCTTCAGAAGTGAAATTTTGAAGGTGTCTAGTTTGTATGTGCCTGCCAAAATAAAAGTTGAAAGGTAACTGGTGCAGGGAACTTTGGTTTTCAAGAGATATTGAGGCCCTGGATATTTTGTTCCTCAAAATGCCTCAGACTGTTGGGTGCAACCAAGACTCAATAATGACTGCAATATCATAATTCCACCCCCGTGCTCTTCTGACTTTTTTTTTTAGTCATCGTCTGTTGGTTTCTAAAAGCTTCCCAGTCGTTTTTGCTCTTTTGTTTGCCCTCTCTTTGGCTTTTATGTTGGCTTTGGCTTCTCATTTCATCCACAGTTGTGTCTTCCTGCATTTCCAATGCTTCCACTTCTTTGGGATGTATCGATCACTCAGCTCCCGAATTGCTCCCAGAAGCTCCAGCCATTGCTGCTCCATTGTCACTCCTACCTTTTCCCTTCCAGACAAGTTTGTCCAGCTTCTCTGTCATAGAAACATGGGGATGTTCAGTGCAGAAACAGGCTATTTGGCCCATCTAGTCAATGCTGAAAAAACATTTAAGGTCTCTACTGCAACTACCTGCACTGGGACTTTCGCCTTCAGACCCCTACCATCCAGGCTCCCATCCAAATTTCTTCTAAATAGTGAAACCGAGCTCATATTCTTCACTTGTGCTGGCATCTCATTCCACACTCTCATGACCATTTCAGGAAAGAGCTTTTCCAAATGTTCGTGTAAAATTTTCACCTTCCCCATTTACCCATGACCTCTGGTTGTCATTCCACCCAACCTCAGTGGAAAAAGCTGCTTGCATTTACCCTATCTATACTGTCATAATTTTGTATACAGTATTTCTGGCAAATCCCCACAGCAATGTATAATTTCCTTGTTTATGTTTAGAGCCTTTTTTAGATATATATGATGATGAGGGGCATTGATCATGTGGATAGCCAGAAGCTCTTCCCAGGGCTGAAATGGCTAACACGAGGGGGCATAGTTTTAAGGTGCTTGGAAACAGATACCGAGGGGATGTCAGGGGTAAGTTTTTTACACAGAGAGTGGTGGGTGCATGGAATGCACTGCCGGTTATTGTGTGAGAGTGTTTCAGTTTCTGTGGGGACAGGAACCCATGCAGCTCAGTGGGAACAGGGAATAATACCAATGGAGAGAGGCAAACTGAGTCAGGTCACAGATTGGAGATGGCAGAAATGCCCCATTCTTATAGAGACAGGAAGAGCATCAGAGAGTTTGATGATCATTCCAGATACCAGCACTGTACCCAGTTAGAAAATGATTTCTCTCTCTAACTTGGGTTGAACCTCACTGTAACAGAGTGATGCCAGATCACACCTTGACAGCTCAAGTGATCTCATCTGAAAGGTTGTCCTACACCCATTGATGGATTTTGTAAATCTTTTTACAGGTTAAACACGACAAGGAATTTGTCTACGGGGATCTAGAACACAACACATCAGTTTTGCTGTCTCTGTCGAGGTATTTAATATTTGATATCACTCAATCATCCTTCCCGCTCAGACTGTGGGGAGGTATTCACTCGATCATCGGACCGACTGGCATGCCCGTAATTTTAAACGGGATCCAATTAATCTGCTCAGACAGTGGGAGTGGATTCATGCGGTCATCTCAACTGAAGGTACATCAGCAAGTTCACACTGGGACAAGGCCATTCACCGTTTCTTGGTGTGACAAGGGATTCAGTCAGTCATCCCACCTGTGGACACACCAGTCAGTTCACATTGGGCAGAGGATAGTCATTTGCTCAGTTTGTGGGGAAATTTCACTTGGTTATCTGACCAAGTTCACACTGGAGAGAGGCCGTTCACCTGCTCGGTGTGTGCAAAGGGATTCACTCAGTCACCCACCTACAAGCACACTGGTCAGTTCACACTGGGGAGTGGCCATTCACCTGCTCGTACTGTGGGAAGGGATTCACTTAGTCATCCACCCTAATGTCTCACCAGCGAGTTCACACTGGGGAATGGCCATTCACCTGCTTGGACTGTGGGAAAGGATTCACTCGGTCATCTGAACTGAAGGTACATCAGAGAGTTCACACTGGGGAGTGGCCATTCACCTGTTCAGACTGTGGGAAGGGATTCACTCGATCATCCCACTTACAAACACACCAGCGAGTTCACACTGGAGAAAGGCCGTTCACCTGCTCAGTCTGTGGGAAGAGATTCAGTCAGTCATACAACCTACAGAGTCACCAACGAGTTCACACTGGGGAGCGGCCGTTCATCTGCTCAGAATGTGGGAAGGGATTCACTCGGTCATCCCACCTACAAGCACACCAGCGAGTTCATTCTAGGGAGAGGCCGTTCACCTGCTGAAGCCTGAGTTATACCTCTGCATAGGTTCTACAGTGTAGCCTACGCAGTAGCCCATGCAAGTGGCCTATGCCGTTGTGAGCATTTCTACTTATGCGTTTGTGTGTCTTCGTCGCTCTGCCAAAATGCTAGTTGGCTTTGGGCTTTTATCCCACTGTTTTGAATTGACTCGTGTTGAGCTGGAAATGATGGCGACTGCTGAGTATATCTTGTTGGAGTCGGAGCTAATAGACGTTGAACAGAAGTTACTTTTATTGAATTTACTGCAACGCAGAGTTTTTCCATTGTGCATTCCACGACGTCCAAACCGGTTTGTCAAAATTTCTTTCCACGAATTTGATGCCATTTGCAAGTCTTCATAGTCTGCCGACAAAGTGTGGTACAAATGTACATATTTTCTGACTTCCTCACTTAACCTCTCCTCGATTAGGTCCATTTTCCAACGTCGAAGCAACAGGAAATGCGCTGCTACCAAGCGGACCGATCACAGATCCTGCGGTCTGCATCGCCGTGACACGTAGTTACATTTTTGGGAAGGTGCATGTTAGGCTACGGCGTATGTTACGGCCCAGCGTGCCACGTCAAGTATGCGTCTACGGGGAGCCTGCGACGTAGCTTCGAAGGAGAAGTACAATTCAGGCTTCAGTATGTTGGAAGGGATTGACTTGGACATCTCAACTACAGAGACACCAGCGAGTTCACACTGGGTAGAGTCCGATCGCTTGCTCAGACTTTGGGAAAAGATTCTCTCAGCAAAATCAACTTAATATACATCTTTGAGTTCACACTGGAGAGAGGCCGTTCACCTGATGTGAATGTGGGAAGCGATTCACGCAGTCATCTAACCTTATGTAACTCTCGCTTCGGCTAGCAGCTTAATATAGGGGTTCATAGCCCCCCAGCCTGGCCAAACTTAAGAAATCTTGTTTGGGTGGAGGCTGTGTGATGTGTCCCCTGTTACAAATCGGTACTGTACCCTGAAATAAGAAACAGTCCACAATATGTGATAAAACGATTGAACTTTATAATTGTGACTTTGACTATGTGGTTAGTGAAGTAAACAAAAAAAAAGGAGAAACAGTCCACTCTCTCCATTCGCATCTTCTCATCTGTTCCCAGCAAAAGACCATGAAAATCTCTCTTCCAGACTTACAAGGAAGAATGTTTCTGTCATTGGATAGCCCCTCCCCTGAAAACCCTGTTATCTCTAGTCGTAACCTAAACGTTTCCCTTTTTGTGTTTGCTCTGTTCATGACATCCTCGTTAGATATTCATTTTGTCCATAATATTCTTTGCATCATATTGGACATGCGATTAGGAAAGAGGAGTCGGAATGCACGGTAATTATGGGAAAGATTGAAGGGAAGAAAGCAAGAGGAAGACAAATGATGATGGAGACAGCAGCCAGAGAACTGGAAATGAATACCAATGAATTGATCCACTTGACCCGAAACAGGAGTGTGTGGGCCATGGCAGTCAAAGCTCAAACTGGGCTTGGCACCTGATGATGATGATAATGAACCTAAACATTGCTGCTGCAGACAAACCTCAGCAGTGAAACATTACAGAGAGGCCATTACGTTAGCAGTGAAACCTTACAGCATGTTACACTTATGACACACTACGGGGTTCACACTGGGGAGAAAGTTTCAGTAAGCTGCATGCCAGATGTTGCTGAATGCAGTTTCGAGAGTGACTGTAGGTGCTGAACTCTGCAATTATTGTTGCTGCTCACCACACCCAGTTCTGCACCCTGGTCACTGGGCATGGGAGGAGTTTCTTCTACATATTCACCTTTAATGGTACTAGTTCTGTGACAAATAAATCAGTTCTATTTTAAACACTGTCTCCGGTACTTAGTGAATTTATAACACCTAGTGTACAGTAGAGAGTCAACTCAGGCCGGCTGGACCCTGCCAGTGATCCTGTTCCACGACAGTCCTTTCAAATCCTCCCCTGTTGTTCACCCCTGGTTTTCCCTGTGGATGAGTTCCAAATAGTCACCACTCTGTGGGTGAAGAGGTTTCCGTTGAATTTTCTGCGGTCTGAAAAAGTCGAGCTGACTGCAGTTCTTTCTGAGATGTTCTTCACCCCTCAAATCTCTGGGCTGAGGAAGAATGATATTGGGAGTTAACCTCCTTATTTTGGGCTCATTTCCACATTGTGGGTCATTTCCCCTGCTTCTAAACGGTTGTTAGAAAACACCACTGTCCTCTAAAGACTGAAAACAGAATGGGAAACCATTAGTTGGATGTTCAACGGAGCAGGGTCAGAAACCAGAGTGGGGTCCGCACAGGACAGAGTTTGGGGCTCTGGACGATGGTTGGGGTAAGAATGTATGATGAGGGAATCAGCAGTGGGGCGTGGCAACAAATGATATTAGAGTAGCAACATTTGGAAGCTGATTGACAGGGAAAATAATTCAGTTGTCAGACTGATGACACAAACAAAACCTGTGGTGAGGTGCCCCATTGGTCAGGGAACATGTGTGTGTGTTTGGAATGGTTATAGCTATTGAGGAAGTTGTTCCTGCTTGTTTATCCTGTAATATTATATCTGGTTGGTTATTATGGATTGTCCTATCTGAAAAAATGTATTGCTTTTCATATAATTTGTAATATTTTAACTGTAAAACTGGATCAGGCTTGAATTTATGGTGCCTTTATGAAGTGATCGAGGGCATTCATGAGTTTGTATTTTAAAACAAGATTTTTGTGAATGATATTTGCCACTCGATTGTAACTTTGTCAGTAATCAGATTGAGTTAAACTGCTGCAGGATCCTGGAATGTGTTGGATTGTGTCTTGTTCCTTTTGGCATTTTCTGCATTTATTGCCTTGTTTGTTTGTATTTTATGTATTTTTGATTTTTGAATTCTTTTTATTAACCACCTTGTCCTGTATTTCTGCAAGGAACCCCTCTGTTTCTAGGAAGAGATCTCCAAAACTCAGTCAGGTGCTCGATGCTTCCTTGTCACCTCCTCTGCTCAGATCGTTGGGATGTCTCCCATGGAGGGTCATACTCATTCCACTGGTTAATGTTTTCTTCCATAGTGATGATTCGTTTTTCTGTTTTGGCCTCTCATTTTGTTTTCTGGTCTGTATTTCTTATCACTATTGCATATACACACACATGGAGTGCTGAACCCTGTTCAGTTTTGATGAAAATATTTACTTCGAAGTTTTATCTGACTGTTGTGTGATTTTTTTTCATGTATGTTATTTCTCTTCCTCCTTCTGTCCAAGGTAGTGTTAATCTAAGTGGGTCTGAGTGTATGTACTCTTTTTTAAAGTTTTCTAAATTTCTTAGTTACCTTTGTAAATTTTACTGATTGAAATGTCACCAAGACATTTTTTTATTTTAAAAACGTCAGTGTCGGTATTGATGAAAGTGTTTATTGCCTTTGTTGTATTTGCTAACTATTGTGCTCTGTTTGGCAGGGTTTTTTTTAACCCTTGAACTAAATTTTGTCAAGGGTTTTCCTTATTTCACACTACTTTCTATTGTTTTTGATTGTTGATATTCCAGATGCGTGGGTATCAAGATTCCCGATGAAGGGTCTTCACCTGAAATGTTGATTCCCATCCATAGATGCTGCCTGACATGCTGAGCTCCTCCAGTACGTTGTGTATTTCTCCAGATTTCTAGCATCTGCAGGTCCTCTTGTTCCCAGATACTTATATATTTGTTGAAAGAACAAGCTAGTAGTGGGGTTGTGTGGCTCTGTTGCTAAAAAAATTAAATAAGATCATTAGAAAGAGGTGGCATAGGGTTGGAAGCTGTAGAATCTCTGTGGGTAGAATTAAGGAAGAGCAAATGTAAAAAAAAATCCCTGATGGGAATTGTGTAGAGACCTCCAAACAGCAGTAAGTCTGTGGTCCACAAATGACAATGGGAGATAGAAAATGTGTGCCAAAAGGGCAATCTTACAATCGTCATGGGGGATTGTCATGCAGATGATTCAGAAAATTAGGATGGTGTTGGTCTCAAGAGGAGGAATTCCTAGAATGCCTACAGGATGCTTTTTTAGAGCAGCTTGTGGTTTAGCCCACTTGGGGATCAGCTCTTCTGGATTGGGTGTTGTAATGAACTGGAATTAATTAGGTCACTAAATTCAAAGAACACTTAGGGGCAAGTGATCTGAATATGATCAAATTCACCCTGACATTAGAGAAGCAGAAGCTAAAGTCAGATGTGGAATAATTCGAGAGGCATGAGAGAAAAAAAATGGTCAAAATTGGTTTGAAAAGAACACAGGCAGGGATGAAAGCAGAGTAGCAATGGCTGGAATTTCTGGAAGCAATTCGGAAGGCAGAGAATGAACACATTACAAAGAGGAAGTAGTATTCTGAAGGTAAGGGGACAAAACCGTGGCTGATAAGAGAAACCAAAGACAACATAAAAACCAAAGAGAGGGTATAGAGCGAAGTTAGAGGATTAGGAAGTGTTTAAAAACCAACAGAATGCAGTTAAAGAACTTAAGAAGGAAAAGATGGAACACATAGGTGAGCTAGCCAGTAATATTAAAGAGGATACCAATTTTTTCTTCAGGCACATATGGTGTAAAAGAGAAGCGGATGTGGATATCAGACCACTGGGAAATGATGCTGGAGAGGTAGTAATGAGGTGGGGGTGCAAGGTGATGGCAGATGAGCTGAATAAGTATTGTACATCACTCTTATCTGTCAAAGACACTGGAATATGGAATTCCCAGATGTCAGTAGTCAGAATGTGTAAAGTTACGTTACTTGGGAGAAGGTTCTTGGGAAACGGAGATGGTCTGAGGTAAATAGGTCACGTGGACCAGATGGTGTTCACTCCAGAGATCTGAAAGCGGTGGCTGAAGAGATATGGAGGCATTAGCAGTGATCTTTCGAGAATCGTTAAGGAAATTATATCCTAAGAAGTTTTTTCCTTCACTAGTCCCCCTCTCCCAGTTTCACCTATCACCTACCACTTCTTCCACCCCTCCAACCCCCACACTTCTTCCTCTGATGTCTCATCTTTTTTTTTCCCAGTCCTGATGAAGGGTCTCGGCCCAAAATGTCGACTGTTTACTATTTCCCATATATGCTGCCTGGCCTCCTAGGTTCCTCCAGCATTTTGTGTATGTGTTGCTTGGATTTCCAGCATCCACAGATTTTCTCCAGTTTTTGATAAAAGCAAAAGCGGGGTCATATAATATTCTAAGAAAATGGTGGGAAGTTAGAGGATTGAAAAGCTTTTACATAACCAACAGGAGACAACTAGAAAAAAAAATTACAGAGGAGAGACAAGATGAAAAATTGAGTTAAGTAAGCCAATAATATCAAGTATCAAAAGTTTTTCAGATATATAAACAGTAAAAGAGAGGCAAGAGTTGATATTGTACTGCTGGAAGATGATGCTGGCGAGTTAATAATAGAGCAAAGAAATAGTGGCCAAATGTAGTAAGTATTTTGTGTCAATCTTCACTGTGTAAGACACTAACAGTATAAGACCTTAAGACATAGGAGTAGAATTAGGCCATTCAGCCCCATCAAGTCTGCTCCGCCGTTCTATCATGGCTGATCCCGGTTCTCACTCAACCCCATGCACCTGCCTTCTCGCCATATGCCCTGACTGATCAGCAAACAATTAGCTTCTGCCTTAAATGTACCCACAGACTTGGCCCCCACCGCTGTCTGTGTCAGAGAATTCCACAGATTCACTGCTCTCTGACTAAATAAAATCCCCCTTAACTACTTGTAAGCATATGATGTATGAAAATTGGCACGGCAGAGAAATGATTAACAATTACGAATCTGTGGGTCTGTTATGTTGTTGGGCGGATTGACCCTTGATACTAGATAACGGGAGAACATTATATGTGACTCTGGTCTACCGATCATATGCTTCAGAGCAAGCTGAAAGTGCTGATTTGTGTAAAAGTAATTAATCACCTTGTCTCTAAAGAATGTTTTTCTTAACATTGTTTGTTTGTAAGATTAACAGGATGTATTGTCCCTGAAGGAGGCAACGGCCGGTTGTTGCCTGTCACCCGACCATCGACTGGAGGGGGGGGTGGCGATACAGGTATAAAGGTGGGAGAGTCCTTTCTTGGGCCGGCCACTCGCCTGGGTCCCAGCTTCGGGCTGAGCAGCCGAACCGGCGCCAAGGACCTCCACCCCAGCCCGTCCACGGTCGATCACCTGCCTCAGGGACCACGCAGACGTTGCTAAGTATACTCGGAGGTGTAGACTACCAGGGGTTGCTTAAGTTAGCCCTACCTGTTTGTGGTGTAGGTATGTACAATAAAAAGCATTTCTCACAACTCTCTATTTCCTTCTCTGTATTAACAATGAAGCGAGTACTCGGAGGAACTACCGAGTCTGGGTTCATTTGTTCATGCAAAACCAAATAGTCGCAGCATCCACCCGTCACAGTTATTCTTATTGGGTATCAGTTCTGCGAAACAATTGGCGGCGTGGCAGCAGGATACGTGGATTGCTGAAAATGTTTCGCTGGAACAAAGAGGTTTCCCCGGAACAATATCGCATACCTGGCAATGAACATGCTGGTAAAATCTGCAGAGCCAGAGTGTCGAGGTCCGAAATGAAGATCTGGGATCCGCCAACCACCAATACGAGACTTCGTGGATGATCTGACCATCACTACGGAGTCAGTGCCCGGTGCTGGGTGGATTCTGAAGGGGGTGGAAAGGGTGATGAGGTGGGCAAGGATGTCCTTTAAGCCTGTAAAATCAGGATCTGTAGTGCTGAAGAAGGGGGGAGAGCACAGGAGAAATTTCTCTATTGAGGACATTCCAACCCCTACCATCACAGAGAACCCTGTTAAAAGTCTTGCGAAGAGGTTTGATGCAACACTCAGAGATAAGGCAGCAATAAGGAACACCTGTGGGGAGTTTGAACAATGGCTGCCAGAGGTTGACAGGACTGGCCTTCCAGGGCGGTTTAAGGCATGGATTTACCAGCATGATGTACGACCCAGAATCCTCTGGCCGCTGCTTCTCTATGAGTTTCCAATTTCCACTGTTGCTGAATTAGGGAGGGTAATCAGCCGGTTCCTGCGAAGATGGCTGGGTTTACCAAGGGACATCAGCAGCATCGCTCTGTGCGGGAATAACTGCAAACCGAGGCTCCTCCTGAAATCCATCGAGGAGGAGTTGAAGGTTTTGTGAGCAAGAGAGGTGCTGCAGTTCCGGGAATCTTCAGATCCACAGGTTGCCGGAGCAAGAGTGGCGGTGAGAACTGGAAGAGAGTGGAGAGCGGAAGCTGCTGTGGAAGAAGCTGAGGCGCGACTGTGTCACAAAGTGCTGGTGGGGGCGGTTGCCAAGGGGAGAGTTAGACTTGGAGGCCTTGAAGTCCCCCATTTTGACAAAGTACAAGGGAAAGGGCGACGAGAACTGGTCCAGAATGAAGTAAGGGCAGCTGTGGAGGAGGAGAGGACCAGCAGAGCGGTAGCAATGAAACAGCAAGGAGCCTGGACCAAATGGGAGCAGGTGATTGAATGAAAGATCACGTGGAATGATCTCTGGAAGGTGGATTCACACCGCATCAAATTCCTTATCCAGGCTGTTTATAACGTCCTTCCTAGTCCGTCCAACCTGCACTGCTGGGGCCCTGCAGAACGACCAGCTTGCCCCCTCTGTGAGACGACCGGTACGCTGGAGCACATTCTGTGCTGCTGCCCCAGAGCTCTTGCCGATGGCCGTTATCGGTGGCGGCATGACCAGGTTCTCCGGACAATTGCTGAGACAATCTGCAGCACCCTTAACATCTGCTGGAAAACAAGTCCGGTCAAGAATACCATCTGCTTTGTCAAAGAGGGGGAAAGACCAACAGAACACCAGAAAGCAACCGGGTTGCTCTTCACTGCGCAGGACTGGAGCTAAAAGCAGACCTGGGAAAACAGCTGCAGTTTCCTCCCCACATCACAGAGACTACACTGCGGCCCGACACTGTGTTGTGGTCCGACTCATTGAAGCACGTCCCTATGCTTGGGCTAACCGTGCCGCGGGAAGAACGCATGGAGGGGGTCTACGAGCAGAAAAGAGCCAAGTATGAAGATCTGAAGAACAACTTGCAGAGAAGAGGCTGGAGAGCAGAGTGCTGGTCCGTGGAGGTCGGGTGTCGTGGCTTTGCAGGCCAGTCGCTCTGCAAAGTACACACTGCACTTGGAATCACGGGAGAGAGAAGAAGGAGAGCCATTTCTACCACCATAGATGCGGCAGAGAAAGCGTCAGGATGGCTCTGGATAAAGAGGGCAGATCCGTGGGTAGCTGCTAGGACACAGGCCGGGGTCTGATCAACCCCGGCTGGGTCGCCTGGGCGAGGGTGTATGATGTTGAAAGACCCGAAACACCTGACGACCCCAGGTAACGTCACTGATGATGTGCCCGAGCTTAGCATCAGTCAGATGTTTCTGTAAGAAGAAGGCGGGCGGATAATACTGATGGGTTTGCTGCGCTTGCTAACACCCTTGCTAAGCTGGGACCTCCCATAAGCTGGGATGATCGCCTAGATAATACTGGCGAGAAATGGGGAAGTAAGATGGCTAGACTGTTGTGAGAAATAAATTTTCCATCAAAACAAGGTTCTCATACCGATGGCTATTGGCTGCTGGCCACAGCCTTGCGCCAACAATTGGAAAGGACCCGTGAGGTGGAACAAGAAAGAGATACGTTGAGGGATGACGGATTGCTGTGAAGGAGAGGTGTTCAGTCATGATTGAGGTGGTGAGGACCAGTCAGAATAGGGCGCAGGAAGCTGAGGAGAAGGGAATTCAGATGGCATGTAGGCTAGTGCAAATTAAACATCAGGAGGCGGTTCGCCGCCAGAATTATACCCCCGATGCCGTGAAGATAAGATCAATGTTGTTACCCAAGGGAGATCCAGATACCTGGGATGGGGATATATGGTATAATGATAATGATAATGGGTCCTTTGGTGAGGGGGAAACTGCTTTTCCCCCAGAACCATTGCAGGCTCGGCCTGCTGTGATGACTTCTCAAAAGACTGTACCCGGGCAGCCGGGAGTACAGACTCTCGAGTATAATGATAAGGAGCTATCTGAGATGGCTGCCCGTTTTAAGCAAAGGTCTGGGGAGTCGCTAGCGGAATGGTTACTCCCCTTGTGGGATGATAGAGGGGCTAGTATAACCTTTCATCCTGAAGAACAAGCGAGGCTAGGGTCTTTAACCTCGAATCCCCGTATTAACACTGAGTTACGCCAATCTCCCCGTGCGGATAGGTTCTTTTTTCAAGTGTTGGATGCTGTTAAGAAGGTATTCGGCACCCCCTTGATTGGGATTCACAGGTACAGGGGGACTGGGAGACTGCCGCTGAAGGCATTCACCGCTGAAGACAACAGGCCCTGGTCAATAGGATATCTGGGGACTGGGATGCACAGTGGCGACGGGGTCGAGATCCCGACCAAGAGGAATTCACCGGAGGGATGTACACGAGATTGGTGCGGTCAGCCGCCCCATCCATTCGGGGTGTGGCTCTTGCATTATTGGGGCCCTCAGTTCAGGAGGATGTGGAGGACGTGACTAATGCCTCGGCGAACCTTTCGGACTTGCAGGTGGTTAAACCCCAAGTCCGTTCCACACGGCTAACGAATATTGGCGGTGGGGAGGAGGTACTAATGGTACCAATGGGACTAGGAAACCCGCCCTGACGCGCAGGGGAGATGTTCACTACCCTTTTGAAAGCAGATGTCAGTAAGGAGAAGATTGACGGGGTGCCGACTAGTGTATTGTATGCTATGTATCGTGAGCACATGAAAGCTGGGAAGACGCCAGTGGGCCCTCCTGCTCCTCCTGCCTTCTCACTGTACCCATCGTCAGCTGGATTGCAGGATGTAGTGAAAAATGGCCATACAGGAGGAGACCGGAAAATGACGGCCTCCCAAACCCTCTCGGACCTGCGGGGGGGGGGGGGCGTTTGGGGTGGCCGGGTTCCCCCGACATGTAAGATCCGTTCGTTGTGGACCCGGGGGACCCTAGGCCTTATGTACCATTATGTCCATTGGGCTAAGGGAAATTATCAACGGACTGTTGCTCTGGTCGATACTGGGGCAGAACATACTGTGATCCTGGGAGACCCCGATAAGTGGAGGGGACCCGAGTATAATATTGAAGGGATGGGGGGTGGGGGTAGTGCCCTTACTAGGGCCCAGGAAGTAACGGTACGAGGAACGATTGACAAAAACGTCCCGCGTTCTGTGTCTGTCCTAATTGCTGTAACCACCGAGCGCATCTTCGGAATGAATGCGTTACGGAGACTGCAACTGAAGACATCGTTAGGGACCTTTAGTTTTGGGATCCGGAGCATGCGGGTGGTAGTCGGAAGGGCAAAGTGGGAGCCCCTGTTTATGCCTCCACCGACGCAGATAGTGTCGGTTCCACAATACCGGATCCCGGGAGGTCACAAGGAAATGACTGAAACTATTGCCTCCTTGAAGCAAGCTGGGGTTATTCGACCCGCCACGTCCCCGTACAATAGCCCGGTCTGGCTGATAAAGAAGCCAGACAGGTCCTGGCAAATGACTGTTGACTATCGACAATTGAATCGATACTCTTCCCCGTTGAGTTCTGCTGTGCCCGACGCAGTGACGCTGGTGGATGATATTTCGGATGATGCAGATGGTCGATAGTATGTTGTTATTGATCTGGCCAGCGCCTTCTGTTCGATTCCCTTGGAGGAGGCATCACAGGAGCAGTTGGCTTTCACCTGGAACGGTCGGCAATATCCCTTCACTCGTTTGCCACAGGGACCTGTCCATAGTCCGACCTCATGCCGCGGGATAGTGGCAGGTGATCTGGAGACCTGCGCACTGCCCCCTAACGTCGGAGTTCACCACTACATCGATGATGTCATGTTACAGGGACCGGACAGGGAGGGTGTCGCAGAGGCGCTGCGGTCCCTGTTCCAGTGTGTGCGAGAGAGGGGATGGGCTGTGAATGAAGATAAGGTTCAAGGTCCCAGTCAATCCCTGACGTTTCTGGGCATCCACTGGCATGCTGGGGAGAGGATTATACCGGAAAAAGTACGAAATAAAATACAAACCACAGCTACTCCCGCTAATAAACAAGAAGCTCGGCGCTTTATGTGGTTATTGGTATATTGGAGAAGACATATTCCCGAATTGACTCTCCTACTGAAACCACTGTACGCGGTCACTCGTAAGAAGAGCAAACTCACATGGGGAGATGAGCAAAAGGAGGCATTCGAGCAGGCCAAAACAGCAGCTGAACAGACTCTTCCCCTTTCACCTCGGGTCCCGGGGGCCCCGTATGAATTACGGGTGTTTGTTCACGATAACGAGGCCGTGTAGAGTCTGTGGCAGCTGCAGAATGGGAGGAGGGTGCCCCTCGGGTTCTGATCACGCACTATACCGGAGGCTGCCGGACGATATACCCCGTTAGAACGACAGCTCCTGGCTTGTTACTGGGCCCTGGTGGAAATGGAGTCCATCACGGGATCAGACTCCACGGTGTTGCGACCTGATTTGCCTATTATGTCCTGGGTGCTCGCCCCAGATGCGAAGGTGAGGCAGGGGCGTGCACAGCAGTCATCCATATCGAATTGGAAATGGTATATACAGGACCGGGCCGCTAAAGGATCCGAAGGAGTCAGCCGTCTTCAGGAACAAGTAGCCAGATGACCTATGACAGCGGGAACCGAGGAAGAGAAGGCGGCTCCCCCTCTCGAACCCTCCCCCATTCGATGGGGCCGGCCGCACGAGGAATTGACATCGGGTGATAAGGCTGGTGCCTGGTTTACGGACGGCTGGAACCGTTGGGTGTGAAAGGGCCAACCGTGGAAGGCCGCTGCCCTGCGACCCTCGGACGATTCTCAGTTAATACAAGAAGGAGAGGACGGATCCAGTCAGCTGCCGGAACTTGTGGCGGTTACCCTGCCCTCTTCCCTCCCCACCAAGGAAATTAGGATATATACCGACTCGTTGGCGGTGGCTAATGGAATGGCTGTCTGTATGGTGAGCTGGCAGATGCACCAGTGGGCAGTTCATAATAAACCTATCTGGGACAAGGAATATTGGCAGCAGGTATGACAAGAGGTGCAGAGGCGCGATATTTATGTGTATCATGTGAATGCCCACCAGGAGGACATTACGACGCTCCACAATAATCAAGTAGACGGATCGGCTGCGGTATATGCTATTACAGTGCCTCTAGTTAGATGGGCCCACGAACAGTCCGGCCGTCCCGCGGAGAAGGGGACGCGAGAGTGGGGACGAGACCTTTGACGGTGGATGACTGTCGGACTACTGTGTCGGAATGTCCGATTTGCCAGCAAGTCAAGTCTCGCTCTGTCCCGGGTGGACCTTTCGGCCATATTAAGAGAGGCTCCGTACCCGGCGAAAGTATGTCAGATTGATTACATTGGACCCCTGCCCCCACATAAGAATGATAAATATGTCTTGACAAAGGTGGACACTTATTCTAGATTCCTGTTGGCCAGACCCTTTCCTAGTACCAGTCAGGAGTCCACTATTCCGGGGGTGGAATACCTGTTGTTACATTATGGCACATCCAAGGAAATACAGTCAGATAATGGATCCCACTTTACAGGGCAACAGATCCAGGATTGGGAGAAAGAGCAAGGTATTTATTGGGTCCACCATATACTTTATTACCCCCAAGCAGCTGGCTTGATTGAACGATTTAATGGACTTCTGAAGCAGCAGATTCGATTGATGACCCCCACCCACACTATGAAGGGGCAATGTATGTGTTGACAATGGTGAACATTCATTCTGGATTCCTGTTGGCCAGACCCTTTTCCAGTGCCAGTCAGCAGTCCACTATTCATGTTCATGCCATTAGGTTGCGGAGGGGGTACTCAGCCGGAATATAAGGTGCTGATCCTGGACCCTGAGGGTGGCCTCATCTTAGCACAAGAGGAAGCGATGGGTTGACAGGTCGGAACAGGAATGGGAATCGGAATGAAAATGTTTGGACAGCGGGAAGTTCCGCTCGGAGCGGATAGTTCAAAGATTAATTTATTATTAAAGCGGGTATCCATGAACATCACCACGAAACAAAGAAAGAGCATGGAAGTCGATCAGAGAGAAAAATCAAACTCCCAGCCCACCCCCGCATCAAAAAGAAATGCATCCCGATCATCAACCCCCAAAACCCACCCCTCCCGCACAAAAGGGAACAATAACATCGACCCCCCCAAAAAACACAACCCTACCCCGCACAACTGCGGAGGATCTGGTGTCACCAGTGTCGAGGCGGCCGCATCGGGAGCAGCGGACACAACGGGCGACCCCGGAAGATTCACAGGTGCAGTGTCGCCTCACCTGGAAGGATGTTTGGACAACGGAGAGAGTTCGGCCGTCCGGCCCTTTCACTGTGACACCCCGAACTCCACATCAAATCCGTCCAAACCAATCTCTGCTCCTCACCTGAGCCCCCTTCTCTTTCTCCCCGACTGTCTCCAACCTCCAGACCCCGGACTTCAACCCCCAACTCTCCCTCCCTCTCTCCGTCTCCCCTCCCTCTCCCTCCTCTCTCTTCCCCGGCCATGTCCCCCCATCCCCTCCTTCCAGATCTCTGTCCCTCTCTCCCCGACCCCGCACTTCAACCCCCAACTCTCCCCTCCCTCTCTCCGTCTCCCCTCCCTCTCCCTCCTCTCTCTTCCCCGGCCATGTCCCCCCATCCCTCCCCTCCCTCCTGATCTCTGTCCCTCTATCCCCGACCCCAACCCTCAACTCTCCCCTCCCTCTCTCCGTCTCCGCTCCCTCTCCCTCCTCTCTCTTCCCCGGCCATGTCCCCCCACCCCCTCCCTCCTCATCTCTGTCGCTCTCTCCCCGACCCCGCACTTCAACCCCCAACTCTCCCCTCCCTCCCTCCGTCTCCCCTCCCTCTCCCTCCTCTCTCTTCCCCGGCCATGTCTCCCCATCCCCTCCCCACCCTCCTGATCTCTGTCCCTCTCTCCCCGACCCCGACCCCGACCCCCAACTCTCCCCTCCCTCTCCCTCCTCTCTCTTCCCCGGCCATGTCCCCCCATCCCCTCCCCTCCCTCCTGATCTCTGTCCCTCTCTCCCCGACCCCGACCCCGCACTTCAACCCCCAACTCTCCCCTCCCTCTCCCTCCTCTCTCTTCCCCGGCCATGTCGCCCCATCCCCTCCCTCCTGATCTCTGTCCCTCTCTCCCCGACCCCGACCCCCAACTCTCCCTCCCTCTCTCCGTCTCCCCTCCCTCTCCCTCCTCTCTCTTCCCCGGCCATGTCTCCCCACCCCCTCCCCCCTGATCTCTGTCCCTCTCTCCCCGACCCCGACCCCCAACTCTCCCCTCCCTCTC
Source organism: Mobula birostris (assembly GCF_030028105.1). Classification (NCBI taxonomy): domain Eukaryota; kingdom Metazoa; phylum Chordata; class Chondrichthyes; order Myliobatiformes; family Myliobatidae; genus Mobula; species Mobula birostris. The sequence goes on along the minus strand of NC_092382.1, from coordinate 27,196,798 downwards.
TCCGTCTCCCCTCCCTCTCCCTCCTCTCTCTTCCCCGGCCATGTCCCCCCATTCCCTCCCCTCCCTCCTGATCTCTGTCCCTCTCTCCCTGACCCCGACCCCCAACTCTCCCCTCCCTCTCTCCGTCTCCCCTCCCTCTCCCTCCTCTCTCTTCCCCGGCCATGTCCCCCCACCCCCTCCCTCCTGATCTCTGTCCCTCTCTCCCCAACCCCCAACTCTCCCCTCCCTCTCTCTGTCTCCCCTCCCTCTCCCTCCTCTCTCTTCCCCGGCCATGTCCCCCCATCCCCACCCCTCCTGATCTCTGTCCCTCTCTCCCCGACCCCGACCCCGCACTTCAACCCCCAACTCTCCCCTCCCTCTCTCTGTCTCCCCTCCCTCTCCCGCCTCTCTCTTCCCCGGCCATGTCCCCCCATCCCCTCCCTCCTGATCTCTGTCCCTCTCTCCCCGACCCCGACCCCGACCCCCAACTCTCCCCTCACTCTCTCCGTCTCCCCTCCCTCTCCCTCCTCTCTCTTCCCCGGGCATGTCCCCCTACCCCCTCCCTCCTGATCTCTGTCTCTCTATCCCCGACCCCGACCCCCAACTCTCCCCTCCCTCTCCCTCCTCTCTCTTCCCCGGTCATGTCCCCCAATCCCCTCCCTCCTGATCTCTGTCCCTCTCTCCCCGACCCCGACCCCCAACTCTCCCTCCCTCTCTCCGTCTCCCCTCCCTCTCCCTCCTCTATCTTCCCCGGCCATGTCTCCCCACCCCCTCCCCCCTGATCTCTGTCCCTCTCTCCACGACCCCGACCCCGACCCCCAACTCTCCCCTCCCTCTCTCCGTCTCCCCTCCCTCTCCCTCCTCTCTCTTCCCCGGCCATGTCCCCCCATCCCCTCCCTCCTGATCTCTGTCCCTCTCTCCCCGACCCCGACCCCCAACTTTCCCCTCCCTCTCTCCGTCTCCCCTCCCTCTCCCCGTCTCCACTCCCTCTCCCTCCTCTCTCTTCCCCGGCCATGTCCCCCCATCCACTCCATCCTGATCTCTGTCCCTCTCTCCCCGAACCCGACCCCGACCCCGACCCCCAACTCTCCCCTCCCTCTCTCCATCTCCCCTCCCTCTCCCTCCTCTCTCTTCCCCGGTCATGTCCCCCCATCCCCTCCCTCCTGATCTCTGTCCCTCTCTCCCCGACCCCGACCCCCAACTCTCCCTCCCTCTCTCCGTCTCCCCTCCCTCTCCCTCCTCTCTCTTCCCCGGCCATGTCTCCCCACCCCCTCCCCCCTGATCTCTGTCCCTCTCTCCCCGACCCCGACCCCCAACTCTCCCCTCCCTCTCTCCGTCTCCCCTCCCTCTCCCTCCTCTCTCTTCCCCGGCCATGTCCCCCCATTCCCTCCCCTCCCTCCTGATCTCTGTCCCTCTCTCCCTGACCCCGACCCCCAACTCTCCCCTCCCTCTCTCCGTCTCCCCTCCCTCTCCCTCCTCTCTCTTCCCCGGCCATGTCCCCCCACCCCCTCCCTCCTGATCTCTGTCCCTCTCTCCCCAACCCCCAACTCTCCCCTCCCTCTCTCTGTCTCCCCTCCCTCTCCCTCCTCTCTCTTCCCCGGCCATGTCCCCCCATCCCCACCCCTCCTGATCTCTGTCCCTCTCTCCCCGACCCCGACCCCGCACTTCAACCCCCAACTCTCCCCTCCCTCTCTCTGTCTCCCCTCCCTCTCCCGCCTCTCTCTTCCCCGGCCATGTCCCCCCATCCCCTCCCTCCTGATCTCTGTCCCTCTCTCCCCGACCCCAACCCCGACCCCCAACTCTCCCCTCACTCTCTCCGTCTCCCCTCCCTCTCCCTCCTCTCTCTTCCCCGGGCATGTCCCCCTACCCCCTCCCTCCTGATCTCTGTCTCTCTATCCCCGACCCCGACCCCCAACTCTCCCCTCCCTCTCCCTCCTCTCTCTTCCCCGGTCATGTCCCCCAATCCCCTCCCTCCTGATCTCTGTCCCTCTCTCCCCGACCCCGACCCCCAACTCTCCCCTCCCTCTCTCCGTCTCCCCTCCCTCTCCCTCCTCTCTCTTCCCCGGCCATGTCCCCCCACCCCCTCCCTCCTGATCTCTGTCCCTCTCTCCCCGACCCCGACCCCGCACTTCAACCCCCAAGTCTCCCCTCCCTCTCTCCGTCTCCCCTCCCTCTCCCTCCTCCCTCTTCCCCGGCCATGTCCCCCCACCCCACCCCCTCCCTCCTGATCTCGGTCCCTCCCTCCCCGACCCCGACCCCCAACTCTCCCCTCCCTCTCTCCGTCTCCCCTCCCTCTCCCTCCTCTCTCATCCCTGGCCATGTCCCCCCATCCCCTCCCCTCCCTCCTGATCTCTGTCCCTCTCTCCCCGACACCGACCCTGACCCCCAACTCTCCCTTCCCTCTCTCCGTCTCCCCTCCCTCTCCCTCCTCTCTCTTCGCCCGCCATGTCCCCCCATCCCCTCCCTCCTGATCCATGTCCCTCTCTCCCCGACCCCGACCCCCAACTCTCCCTCCCTCTCTCCGTCTCCCCTCCCTCTCCCTCCTCTATCTTCCCCGGCCATGTCTCCCCACCCCCTCCCCCCTGATCTCTGTCCCTCTCTCCACGACCCCGACCCCGACCCCCAACTCTCCCCTCCCTCTCTCCGTCTCCCCTCCCTCTCCCTCCTCTCTCTTCCCCGGCCATGTCCCCCCACCCCCTCCCCTCCCTCCTGATCCATGTCCCTCTCTCCCCGACCCCGACCCCGCACTTCAACCCCCAACTCTCCCCTCCCTCTCTCCGTCTCCACTCCCTCTCTCTCCTCTCTCTTCCCCGGCCATGTCCCCCCATCCCCTCCCTCCTGATCTCTGTCCCTCTCTCCCCGACCCCGACCCCCAACTCTCCCTCCCTCTCTCCGTCTCCCCTCCCTCTCCCTCCTCTCTTTTCCCCGGCCATGTCTCCCCACCCCCTCCCCCCCTGATCTCTGTCCCTCTCTCCCCGACCCCAACCCCGACCCCCAACTCTCCCCTCCCTCTCTCCATCTCCCCTCCCTCTCACTCCTCTCTCTTCCCCGGCCATGTCCCCCCACCCCCTCCCCTCCTATTCTCTGTCCCTCTGTTCCTGACCCCGACCCCGACCCCCAACTCTCCCTGTAAATCCCCGGGATCTCCGGTCTCCTGTTCCCGGTGTCCGATCCGGCGATGGCGGGGATGCCGAGCACCGCCTTCACCGCCCCGTCTCCCCGTCACCCCACTTTCAGGGAACCGTCACCCGAAACCTGGTGTGTTCCATCACCACTGTCACCCCCCTCTCCGTCACCCTAAACCTGTCACCCCCTCTCCGTCACCCAAAACCTGTCACCACTGTCACCCCCTCTCCGTCACCCAAAACCTGTCACCCCCTCTCCATCACCCAAAACCTGTCACGCCTGTCACCCCCTCTCCGTCTCCCCACTTTCAGGGAACCGTCACCCAAAACCTGGTGTGTTCCGTGGAGAGAAAGCTACATTCCCGAGACAGGAGTTACCAGAGATTTCTCTCCACTCCCCCCAACACTTGTAAACACATCTCCCTCTCCCACACTCCCCCTCTCTCCCCACCCAACGCACTCCTTCCCTCTCCCCCGACTTGACCCCCATACCCAAACAGCTCTTCCCCTCCTCCTTCTTACCGGCCATCTCTCCCTCTTCACTCCTCCCCCTCACTATCTCTTCCCCTCTCACCCCTCCCTCGGAACTACCCCTCTTCTCTCTCACACTCTCAACTCTCCCACACTCTATCTCTCCTCTCTGCTCAACTTTGTCTTTCACCCCCCTTTCCCCCTTTCCGTCTCTCACCCCCTCTCTCCCCTCTCCCTCGTTCACCCCTCTGTGTCCCTCACTCTTCTCGATTTCCCACCCCTCTCCCTCTTTTACCTCGTTCACCCCTCTCTGTCCCTCACCCCTCTCCGTCTCTCCCCCCCGTTCTCCACCTTTCTCTCCCTCCCTGTCCTACCTCTCTCATCTCCTGCCTCTCACGTTTCCCTCTCTCCTCTCTGTACCCTCTGTCTCCCACCGCTCCCTCTCCCCTCTCTCTCTCCCGTCTGACTCTCCCTCTATCAACTATTCTCTGCCGCCTCTCCTCTTTCTCCCCATCTCTCTCCCACCCACCCCCTCTCTTCCTCACCCATCGCCCCCCAGTCTCTTCCTCCCCGTCTGGGTCTCCCACCTCCGCCTACCCCACACTCCTGCTCCCAACCCTACCCTCTCTCCCCCCCTCTTCTGTCTCTCTCTTCCCCGGCCCGAGCCCTTCTCTCTCCCTCTCTCACCCCATGTCTCCCTCTCTCCCTCTGGCAGAGGTCTGTGAGCGGGGTGACGGTGATTTTGCTGGTGAACTGCCTGGTCTCCCTGGTGATGTCCGTCCTCACGGCCATCGTCAACTGCAGGAACCTCAAGTGCTGCGCCGTGCGGCCTCCGGTGGTGAGTGGGATCTTCCTGTGCACCTGGGGGGGGTGGGCGGCGGGGGATGGGACGTGGGTGGGAGAGATGGGGGGAGGTGGAAAGAGGGTGGGGTGAGACGGCAGGGAGCAAGAGAGAGAGATGGGGGCAGAAAGGGAATGAAAGGGGTGGGGAGAGGAGGATAGGGTGGGGGAGAGAGAGGTGGGGGGAAGAGATGGAGGAACGGAGGGAGAGAGAGGCTGAGGGAGTGGGTAATGGATCCCCTCTCCTCTCCTCACCTTCTCTTTCTCCCCTCCCCTCCTCAATCTGATCTCTCCCACTCCCCCACCCACAGAAAATGGTGGTGATCCAAGCTAACCAGCCCGCACCGCCGAACCTCGCCTCCATCTTCTCCAGCAAACCGGCGCCCACCCCGGCCTCTGACGGGCCCCAGCGACGACACGTTCCCCGATCCACGGGACAGCCCGAAGGATTCGGGCCGAGCGGCCTGATAGAAAAATCAAGACAGGATTTTGGAGACGGAGTTGGTGGGGGTGGGTAACATTCCCGTGGTCACATTCCTCCCCGTGGGTACCCCCCAGTTCCAGCTCTCTTGTTACGAGTCGCCCTCTCCCACCCTCGGCATCCGGTCACTCCTGACACACTCCGCTCTCTGTCCCCTCTATCACCGCCCGTCTCACCCTGGCTGGTGGTCATTTTGTGATGGTTACCATTGACAACTGCTCTCCCAGCATCGTAGAAATAGTCACATCCTTTTCCTCAACTCCCACTCACTTCCCTCCCTGTTTATTCAATCTCAACTCCTCATCCCTCCTCTCCTCCCCCCCGCCCCCAGCTCTCCCAACTCTCCATTTAACCTTCTGCCGACAGACACTCAGTGACCGGGTGTGACCCACCCTCCCACTTCCTCCACCAGTCAATGAGTCACTCCCTCACCCTCACCATCCTGTCACCCTCCTTCCCATCCCACCTCTCACAGACCCCTCCCCTCCCTCCACACTCAGTGAGTCACTCCCTCACCCTCACCATCCTGTCACCCTCCTTCCCATCCCATCACTCCACCTCCCTCCCACTTCCTCCACCACTCAGTGAGTCACTCCCTCACCCTCACCATCCTGTCACCCTCCTTCCCATCCCATCACTCACAAACCCCTTCCCTCGCTCCACCACTCAGTGAGTCACTCCCTCACCCTCTGCACCCTGTCACCCTCCTTCCCATCCCATCACTCCCCCTCCCTCCACACTCAGTGAGTCATCTCCCTCACAATGACCATCCTGTCACCCTCCTTCCCATCCCATCTCTCGCAAACCCCTCCCCTCGCTTTCCTCTCCCCGCCACCTCGATGTTGTTCAACTTACGCTGGATGGCTGCCATTTTGCGATGCCAATTTTCGCCTCTCCTCATCGCCCTCTCTCTCTGTTACCCAGTGAGTCTCTCCACTACTCACCCCATCACTCCTGACACCCTCCCCTCTCCGTCCCCTTGTCCTTTCTCCCGCCATCCAACACATCCTGGGTGGTGAACATTTTCCGATGGGAAATTTCACTCCCTCACCCGATCCCTTTCCTCTCTCGTTGAGTGAGTCTCTCCCCTCTCCCTCCGTTCAGACACTCAACTCTCCGTCCCATCAGCGCAGATCGCGTCTCGACCCCTCGCTCCCCATTTCCCCTGTCCACACCCCCCTTCTTGCCGTCCGTCTTATTTGTGAAGGATCGAAACCACCCACCCTTCCCCCACACTCCCCATCCTGTTCCTGCCCACCCTGTCCTTTCAGACCCCTCTTTCCTGGTCCTGCAACTTCCCCTCCCTTCCCATCCCATCAGATCCCCTCCCACCTCGTCCCATTACTTTCCCTCCTTCCTGGTCCCATCACTCCCGCTCCCTTCCTGTCGTTTCACTCCTCCTCACCCCGTCTCTATCTTATCCACGTCACCACCAGTTTGTGACAGGAACTTTCGCCTCCCCTTTTCGTCCCCTATTGAGTCAATGACTTCGCCACGGTCACCGTCTCATCAGTCCACTCCTCGTCCCGTCACTCCTCTTCCTCCCAAACCCCTCACCCCTCCTCCCCAAAACCCACATGTATATGTGTATGTGTGAATATCTGAGATATATACATTAGTTTATTCAATGACAAAATTATTAGAATTAAAACATACATGCAATACCCAAGACTATATAAAACACAAATTAAAATACTGTTATTACAATCAATAACACACTCGATCCCGGGATTGTATCCATGGGCACCGCATGTTCCTTCGCCATAGATTCTGTGTGCGACAGTGGCCATTGTAAGTCAGTGTCTCACTCCATCCCTGGTGGCCACATTAACCAAGGAACACACACAAAAATGCTGGTGAACGCAGCAGGCCAGGCAGCATCTATAGGAAGAGGTACAGTCAACGTTTCGGGTCGAGACCCTTAGTGAGGACAAACTGAAAGAAGAGGTAGTCAGAGATTGGAAAGTGGGAGGGGGAGGGGGAGATCAGAAATGACAGGAGAAGACAGGAGGGGGAGGGATGGGGCCAAGAGCTGGACAGTTAATTGGCAAACGGTATACAGAGTTGGAGAAGGGGGAGGGTCATGGGACAGGAGGCCTAGGGAAAAAGAAAGGGGAGGTGAACCCACTATAGTGAGAGGGACAGAGGGAGAAAAAAGGGAGAGAAAAAATGGGGAAAAATAATAATGATAATAAATAATAAATAAGGGATGGGGTACAAAGCAGAGGTGGGGCATTAACTGAAGTTAGAGAAGTCAATGTTCATGCCATCAGGTTGGAGGCTACCCAGACGGAATATAAGGTGTTGTTCCTCCAATCTGAGTGTGGCTTCATCTTCAGTGAGGCCGTGGAAAGACATGTCAGAATGGGAATGGGACGTGGAATTAAAATGTGTGGCCACTGGGAGATCCTGCTTTCTCTGGTGGACAGGGCTTAGTTGTTCAGCAAAGCGGTCTCCCAGTCTGCGTCGGGTCTCGCCAATATATAGAAGGCCACATCGGGAGCACCGGACGCAGTATACCACCCCAGCCGACTCACAGGTGAAGTGTCGCCTCACCTGGAAGGACTGTCTGGGGCCCTGAATGGTGGTGAGGGAGGAAGTGTAAGGGCATGTGTAGCACTTGTTCCGCTTACAAGGATTAGTGCTGGGTGGGAGATAGGTGGGAAGGGATGTGGGGGGGACGAATGGACAAGGGAGTCACTGGGATTGTGTGATGGAACGGCGTGGAGGGAGCTTAACGCTGTGTCTGACCCCGGGAGTGTGTGATGGAATGGTGTAGAGGGAGCTTCACGCTGTGTCTGACCCCGGGAGTGTGTGATGGGACGGTGTGGAGGGAGATTCACGCTGTGTCTGACCCCGGGAGTGTGTGATGGGATGGTGTAGAGGGAGCTTCACGCTGTGTCTGACCCCGGGAGTGTGTGATGGGACGGTGTGGTGGGAGATTCACGCTGTGTCTGACCCTGGGAGTGTGTGATGGGATGGTGTGGTGGGAGATTCACTCTGTGTCTGACCCCGGGAGTGTGTGATGTGATGGTGTGGAGGGAGATTCACTCTGTGTCTGACACCGGGAGTGTGTGATGGGACGGTGCACATCCGGCAGAGCAGCGCCGCTGGACAGGAGGCCGAAATACGTCACCACGGGAGAACAGCGAACGACGCACAGCGCGAGCGTGAAGCTAGTTCCGTTAAAAACGGTTGGGAATTAAACCTGGCGCGTGGCCATTAAAGGTAAGCGGAAGGTGGGGGGGAGGGTGGGGGTTAAAGGGGAGGGCGGGGAATCGGCTAAACTGTCGGCATCCCGCGGGCGGGGATGTTCACACATTCAGATGTTCACACGGTCACTGTCAGTCCGGGTCTGGGTTCCTGCAGAGATCTCAGTTCCTTCTCCCCGGTCTCACTGAACCGATTCCCCTCCAGACTGAAACAGATGGGAGAATAAAGATGAAATAAACAGATCACACAACAGTGTCAGTAACAGGGGACAACACTCACAGACAAATATCACCAGAAAACCCGCGGATCCGCTGATATTTTATCACACTGAACATTAACACAAACACTCACCAGATCCGCTCCAGACTCGGGAGGGTCAGTATGAGGCGGCGGAGAGCGGGGACAGATCGCTCTGTCAGCGAGTTTGATACCAGGTCCAGCACCGTCAGTGATGGGTTTGTACTGAGAGCGGAGACGAGATCCTCGACACCAGAATCTCTGAGACCGACATCCCACAGCCTGGAGATGAGAGAGAGTGAGGGTGAAGGACACAGAGAGACAGGAGACGGTACAAATCCCCAGTGTTTATCAGTAACACAATTACTGATCACATTATTGTTCAGTGTCAGACACCCAGTGACTGTAAACACAATCTCCCACAGTCTGGTACTTACCAGAGTTTCTGTATTTTACACTCCGGGTTCCTCAGAGCCGCAGACACCAGTTTCACTCCTGAATCTCCCAGTTTATTATCACTCAGGTCCAGCTCCGTCAGTGATGGGTTTGTACTGAGAGCGGAGACGAGATCCTCGACACCAGAATCTGTGAGACCGACCTCACTCAGCCTGGAGATGAGAGAGAGTGAGGGTGAAGGACACAGAGAGACAGGAGACGGTACAAATCCCCAGTGTTTATCAGTAACACAATTACTGATCACATTAATGTTCAGTGTCAGACACCCGGTGACTGTAAACACAATCTCCCACAGTCTGGTACTTACCACAGTGTCTGTATTTTACACTTTGGTTTCCTCAGAGCCGCAGACACCAGTTTCACTCCTGAATCTCCCAGTTTATTATAACTCAGTCTAAACACAAACAGACAAATTGATGAACAAAGTGATTCAAACTGTGGGTCTGAGGGAATTTCTCTCACTCGGATATTTCAGGAAACATTAAACCCTTCAGTAAATCACTGATCGGAGTTCCCATCACTGTCAATGTCCCTCACTGCCCAGCTCCAGGGTATTCACCGAATGTCAGTAATTTAGTCTGTCGGTGTGACCCTGCAAACTCCACATATTCTGTCTCATTCCCCGATGGCTAGAAACGTGTTCCTGATGTGAGAGGGTCGGGAGGGGCAGGGATGAAGGAGGAATGGGGATGGGGAAGAGAGATCCCACAGGAGGAAGGGGGATGGCATTTGTCACAATTCTTCACAATCGTATTTATCACAGTTTTACCCAAATCCCTTTACATTGAAACAACACAACTGGACAGTTTCACAGTTCAGAGTGAGAGATAAATCAAGTTACCCCAACTCCTGGCACTTGTGCAGCCCGGGTCCCAGCCGCTGGATTCCTTCACACTGAATGTTGCAGTTCTCCAGGTCCAGGTGTTTTATTGTATCACAGAGTCCGATGACATGAGACAGGACCGCGCAGTCAATCGGGGTCAGTGTCATTCCACGAAATGAAAGTGTTTCCACAGATCCCAGTGCGGCCTGAGCCAGTCCACGATTCTGAGACTCAAACAGGTAGTGCAATGTGTTCAGGAGGCTCCTTTTACCAGCTTCACTCCCCGTGTTTCCACTCTGGCGTTTAACCTCCTCCTTCACCCAGTCAATCACCCGGCAGGTTGTTTGATGAGGAAATGGACCCAGAAACTCCTCCAGACCCCGAGCTGTCATTGGGTTGGAGAGACCAGCAACAAAACGGAGAAATACCTCAAATCGACCGTCTGTCGTGCTGTGGGCTTCAGTGAGGAATCTCAGGACATCCCCGGGATGTGGATTTAGGAATTGTGCAACTGCAGCTACAAACTCTTGGATGGTGAGATGTGGGAATGTGTACACCACGCTCCAGACTGAATCCTCTCTCTCCAAAAGCTCCATCAGGAACCCGGACAGGAACTGGGAAGGCTGCAGATTGTAGTTGATCAAATCTCCATCTGTAAACACAATCTTCTTCTCGAACACTCCTCTGAAGGCCATCTGACCAACCCTGAGTAACACATCACGGGGGTTCTCAATCTCACGGCCGTGGTTTTTCAGGATGTTGTAAATATAGTAGGAGTACAGTTGGGTGATGGTCTTGGGAACTCGCTGCGGGTCGCTGACTCTTTGTGTGAAGAAGGGGCCCAGTGCCAGAGCGAGGATCCAGCAGTAGGAGGGGTTGTAGCTCATGGTGTACAGGATCTCGTTCTCCTTCACGTGTTTGAAAACAGCTGCTGCCACCATCTGATCTTCAAAATGCCTGATGAAATATTCCTTCCGTTCCTCACCAACAAATCCCAGGATTTCAGCCCAGACACTGATCTTCGCCTTTTCCAGTAAATGTAACGCAGTGGGGCGGGTGGTCACCAGCACTGAACACCCTGGGAGCAGCTTGCCCTGGATTAAACTGTATACAATGTCAGACACCTTGCACTTGAATTCAGGATCTGTGCATGTGGACCGAGGTTCTGTGTCTCTCTGACCGTCAGCAAAATCAATTTTGTCATTGAATTCATCCAAACCATCAAATATAAACAGCAATCCCTCTGGGTTCTTCCAGACTTCTCTCAGGATATTCCCAAAGTAAGGATACTGATCCAGAATCAGTTCCTTCAGGTTTATTCTGCAGTTAATGGAGTTTAAATCCCGGAATTTGAAACTGAAGACAAACTGGAATTGTTGGAATATTTTCCCCGTCGCCCAGTCATAAACAATCTTTTGTACCATTGTTGTTTTCCCGATCCCCGGGACTCCGGCCACTGCTGCCGAACTCCCAGATTTGGATTTACTCCAGGAAAAGCTGCTCTGGAACAGCTGATCAGTGCGGATTTTTTCCAGCTCTCTGCGGAGATGTTCCTCTCTCCACTCCTCGTGGTCTCTGCCTCTTGCCAGCAGCTCATGTTCCACCAGTCTCCGATCTCGAACAGTAGAAATGACCGTGAGCTCAGCGTATCGATCAACCAGCTGGAAAACCTTCACCTTCTCCCTCATCAGGATCGTGTTCACTCTCAGTGTTTCAGTTTGTGTCCGCAGAGTCTCCCTGTGTTTCTGCTGAACATCTTCCATGGGAACAGACAGTGAACAAACTGTTAGATGCCTCAACTCAGAACTCGGTATTTAAATACACAAGAGTTAGCTCAAAGCTATTGCATTAATTGGGGTCTCACAGTGTGTCAGGAACCTTTTGGGGCCTGTGGGGTCTCACAGTGTTTCAGGACCCTGTCAGGGGTGTGTGGGGTTTCACTGTGTGTCAGGGCACTGTGAGTGGTTTGTGCGGTTTCACAGTGTGTCAGGATCTTGTGGTGGTTGTGGGGGGTCTCACAGTGTGTCAGGATGCTGTTGTGGGGGATCGAACAGTGAGTCAGAACCCTCTCAGGTGTGTATGGGATCGCAATGTGTGTCAGGACCCTGTCAGGGCTGTGTGGCGTCTCACAGTGCGTCAGGTCACTGTCAGGGCTGTGTTGGATCTCACAGTGTGTCAGGACCATTTTGGGGTGTGTCGGGTCTCACAGTGCGTCAGGAGCCCTTTCAGGTGTGTGTGGGGTCTCACAGTGTGTCAGGTCCCTGTCAGGAGTGTGTGGGGTCTCACAGTGTGACAGGACACTGTCTGTCAGTTGTGTGTGGGGTCTCACAGCGTGTTTGAACCATACCAGGGGTGTGTGGGTTCTCACAGTCTGTCAGGACGCTGTCACGGGTTTGTGGGGTTTCACTGTGTGTCAGGACCCAGTGATTTGTTTGGGGGTCTCACAGTGTGTTGGGACCCTTTTCTGGGGGTGGGGGGGAATCTCACAGTGTGTCAGGATCCTTTTGGGGTGTGTGGGGTCTCACAGTGCTTCTGAGCCCTGTCAGGGGTGTGTGGGATCGCACCGTATGTCAGGACCCTCTCAGGGGTGTGTGGGGTCTTACAGTGTGTCTGGACCCTGCCAGGGGTGTGTGAGGTCTCACAGTTTGTCTGGACACTGTCGGGGAGGGTGGGGCGGTCTCACAGTGTATCATGACCGTCTCAGATGTGTGTGGGATTTCAATGTGTGTCCGGACCCTGTCATGCGTGTGGCGTCTCACAGTGTGTCAGAACCCTGTCAGGGGTGTGCGGTGTCTCACAGTGCATCAGGATCTTGTTAGGGGTGTCTGGGGTCTCACAGTGTGTCATCATCCTCTCGGGGGTGTGTTAGGACTCACAGTGTGCCAGGACCCTGTCAGGGTTATGTGGGGTTTCACAGTGTGTCAGGACACTGTGAGTGGTTTGTGGGGTCTCATACTGTGTCAGAACCCTCTCAGATGTGTGTGGGATCGCACTGTGTGTCAGGACCCTGTCAGGGCTGTGTGGCATCTCACAGTCTGTCAGGACGCTATCCAGGGTGTGTGGGGTCTCACAGTCTGTCAGGACCCTGTCAGGTGAGTGTGGAGTCTCACAGTGCGTCAGGTCCCTGTCAGGGGTGTGTGTGGTCTCACAGTGTGTCAGGAACGTGTCAATAGTGTGTGGGGTCTCACAGAGTGTTAGGACCCTGTTAGGGGTGTGTGGGGTCTCACAGTGTGTCAGGACCCTGTCTGTCAGTTGTGTGTGTGGTCTTACAGTGTGTCAGGTCCCTGTCAGTGGTGTGTGGGGTGTCACAGTGTGTCAGGACCTTTTCAGGTGTGTGTGGGGTCTCACAGAGTGTCAGGACCGTGTGAATAGTGTGTGGGATATCAATGTGTGTCAGGACGTTGTCAGGGGTGTGTGGCGTCTCACAATGTGTCAGGTCCCTGTCAGGGGCGTGTGGGGTCTCACTGTGTGTCAGGACCCTGTCAGAGTGTGTGGCATCTCACAGTCTGTCAGGACGCTATCCAGGGTGTGTGGGGTCTCACAGTCTGTCAGGACCCTGTCAGGTGAGTGTGGAGTCTCACAGTGCGTCAGGTCCCTGTCAGGGGTGTGTGTGGTCTCACAGTGTGTCAGGAACGTGTCAATAGTGTGTGGGGTCTCACAGAGTGTTAGGACCCGGTTAGGGGTGTGTGGGGTCTCACAGTGTGCCAGGACCCTGCCAGGGTTGTGTGGTGTTTCACAGTGTGTCAGGACACTGTGAGTGGTTTGTGGGGTTTCACAGTGTGTCAGGATCTGGTCGTGGGTGTGTGGGGTCTCACAGTGTGCCAGGACCCTGTCTGTCAGTTGTGTGTGTGGTCTTACAGTGTGTCAGGTCCTTGTCAGATGTGTGTGGGATCGCACTGTGTGTCAGCACCCTGTCAGGTGTGTGTGGGGTCTCACAGTGTGTCTGGACTGTGTCAATAGTGTCTGGTGTCTCACAGTGTGTCAGGACCCTGTCAGTAGTGTGTGGGGTCTCACTGTGTGTCAGCACCCTGTCAGGTGTGTGTGGGGTCTCACAGTGTGTCAGGTCCCTGTCAGGGGTGTGTGGGGTCTCACAGTGTGTCAGGACCCTGTCAGGTGTGTGTGGGGTCTCACAGTGTGTCAGATAACTGTCAGGGGTGGTCTCACAGTGTGTCAGGAGCCTCTCAGATGTGTGTGGGATCTCAATCTGTGTCAGGACCCTCTCACGTGTGTGTGGCGTCTCACAATGTGTCAGGTTGCTGTCAGGGGTGTGTGGGGTCTCGCAGTGTGTCAAGACCCTGTCAGGGTCTTGTGAGAGGGTTCTGAGAGTTTTTCGGGAACCTCTCAGGTGTGTGTGCGGTCTCACAGTGTGTCAGGAATTTGTCAGGGGTGTGTGGTGTCTCACAGTTTGCCAGGTCCCTGCCAGGTGTGTGTGGGGTCTCACAGGGTGTCAGGGCCCTGTCAGTGGTGTGTGGGGTCTCACACTGTGACAGGCCCCTGGCAGGGTTGTGTGGGGTTTCACTGTGTGTCTGGATACTGTGCGTGGTTCGTGGGGTTTCACAGTGTGTCTGGATCTGGTTGTGGGTGTGGGTGGTCTCACAGTGGGTCAGGACACTGTTGCGGGGGGTCTCACAGTGTGTCAGAACCCTCTCAGATGTATGTGGGATCGCAATGTGTGTCTGGACCCTGTCAGGGGTGTGTGGCGTTTCATAGTGCGTCAGGTCGCTGCCAGGGGTGTGTGGTGTCTCACAGTGTGTCAGGTCCCTGTCAGGGGTGTGTGGGGTCTCACAGTGTGTCAGGAACCTGTGAGGGGTGTGTGCGGTCTCACAGTGTGTCAGGACCCGTTTGGGCTGTGTCGGGTCTCACAGTATGTCAGGACTATGTCAGGGGTGTGTGGGGGTCTCACAGTGTGTCAGGATCCTGTCAGGGGTGTGTGGGGTCTCACACTGTGTCAGGTCCCTGTCAGGGGTGTGTGGGGTCTCACAGTGTGTCAGGTCCCTGTCAGGGGTGTGTGGGGTCTCACAGTATGTCAGGACCCTGTCAGGGGTGTGTGGGGTCTCACACTGTGTCAGGTCCCTGTCAGGGGTGTGTGGGGTCTCACAGTGTGTCAGGGTCCTGTAAGGGGTGTGTGGGGTCTCACAGTGTGTCAGGGTCCTGTCAGGGGTGTGTGGGGTCTCACAGTGTATCAGGGTCCTGTAAGGGGTGTGTGGGGTCTCACAGAGTGTCATCAGTGTGAAAGTAAGCATGCAAGTACAGCAGGCAGTGAAGAAAGCTAATGGCATGCTGGCCTTCATAACAAGGGGAATTGAGTATTAGAGCAAAGAAGTCCTTCTGCAGCTGTACAGGGCCCTGGTGAGACCACACCTGGAGTACTGTGTGCAATTTTGGTCTCCAAATTTGAGGAAGGACATTCTTGCTATTGAGGGAGTGCAGCGTAGGTTCACAAGGTTAATTCCCGGGATGGCGGGACTGTCATATGTCGAAAGATTGGAGTGACTGGGCCTGTATACTCTGGAATTTAGAAGGCTGAGAGGGGATCTAATTGAAACATCTATAATTATTAAGGGATTGGACAAGCTGGAGGCAGGAAACATGTTCCTGCTGATGGGTGAGTCCAGAACCAGAGGCCACAGTTTAAGAATAAGGAGCAGGCCATTTAGAATGGAATTGAATAAAACTTTTTCACCCAGAGAGTGGTGGATATATTGAATGCTCTGCACCGGAAGGCTGTGGAGGCAAAGTCTCTGGATGCTATTTAGAAAGAGATGGATAGAGCTCTTAAAGATAGTGGAATCAAAGGTTACGTGATAAGGCAGGAACTGGATTCTGATTGTGGATGATCAGCCATGATCACAGTGAATGGCGGTTCAGGCTCGAAGGGTCGAATGGCCTACTCCTGCACCTAATGTCTCTTGTCTATTTTCTATAGGACCCTGTCCGGGGTATGTGGGGTCTCACAGTGTGTCAGGACCATGTCAGGAGTGTGTGGGGTCTCACAGTGTGTCAGCACCCTGTCAGGGGTGTGTAGGGTCTCGCTGTGTGTCAGCACCCTGTCAGGGGTGTGTAGGGTCTCGCTGTGTGTCAGGTCCCCGTCAGAGGTGTGTGGGGTCTGACAATGTGTCAGGGCTTTGTCAGGGGTGTGTGCAGTCTCACAGTGTGTCAGGACCGTGCCAGGGGTGTGTGGGGTCTCACAGTGTGTCAGGACCCTGTCAGGGTTATGTGGCGTCTCACAGTGCGTCATGACCCTGTCAGGGTTGTGTGGCATCTGACAGTGCGTCATGTCCCTTCTGGGGTGTGTGGGGCCTCACAGCGTTTCTGAACCCTGTCAGGGGTGTGTGTGGTCTCACAGTGCGTCAGGACCTTTTTGGGGCCTGTGGGGTCTCACAGTGTGTCAGGACCCTTTTGGGGTGTGTGGTGTCTCACAGTGTGTCAGGACCCCTCTGGGGTGAGTGGGGTCCCACAGTGTTTCTGAACCCTGTCAGGCATGTGTGCCGTCTCACAATGTGTCAGGACCCTTTTGGGGTGCGTGGAATCTCACAGTGTGTCAGGTCCCCGTCAGAGGTGTGTGGGGTCTGACAATGTGTCGGGGCCCTGTCAGGGGTACGTGGGATCTCACAGAGTGTCAGGACCCTCTCAGGAGTGTGTTGGATCTCACAGTCTGTCAGGACCATATCCAGGGTGTGTGGGTCTCACAGTGTGTCAGGAACCTGTCTGTCAGTTGTGTGTGTGGTCTCACAATGTGTCAGGACCGTGCCAGGGATGTGTGGGGTCTCACAGTGCGTCACGTCCCTGTCAGGGATGTGTGGCGTCTCACAGTGCGTCAGGACCCTGTCAGGTGTGTGTGGCGTCCACAATGTGTCAGGACCCCTCTGGGGTGTGTTGGGTCCCACAGTGTTTCTCAACCCTGTCAGGCATGTGTGCTGTTTCACAATGTGTCAGGACCTTTTTGGGGCCTGTGGGGTCTCACAGTGTGTTTGGACCCTCTCAGGGGTGTGTCGGATCTCATAGTCTGTCAGGACCCTATCCTGGGTGTGTGGGGTCTCACAATGTGTCAGGAACCTTTTGGGGTGTGTGGGGTCTCACAGTGTGTCAGGTCCCCGTCAGAGGTGTGTGGGGTCTGACAATGCGTCAGGGCCCTGTCAGGGGTGTGTAGGGTCTCGCTGTGTGTCAGCACCCTGTCAGGGGTGTGTGTGGTCTCACAGTGTGTCAGGTCACCGTCAGAGGTGTGTGGGGTCTGACAGTGTGTCAGGGCCCTGTCAGGGGAGTGTGCAGTCTCACAGTGTGTCAGGACCGTTCCAGGGGTGTGTGGGGTCTCACAGTGTGTCAGGACCCTTTCATGTGTGTGTGGTGTCGTGTGGTGTGTCACGATCCTATCGGGGGTGTGTGTGGTCTCACAGTGTGTCAGGACCCTGTCAGTGGTTTGTGGGGTCTCACAGTGTGTCAAGACACTGTCAGGTGTGTGTGGGATCTCACAGTGTGTCAGGAGCCGGGCAGGTGTGTGTGGGGACTCACAGTGTGTCAGGACCCTGCCTGGGTTGTGTGGGGTCTCACAGTGTGTCTGGACCCTGCCGGGTGTGTGTGGGGTCTCACTGGTTGTCTGGACACAGATGTGTGTGGGATCGCAATGTATGTCAGGACCCTGTCAGGGGTGTGTCGCGTTTCACAGTGTGTCATGTCCCTGTCAGGTGTGTGTGGGGTCTCACAGTGTGTCAGGACCCTTCTGAGGTGTGGGGTCTCGCAGCGTTTCTGAACCCTGTCAGGTGTGTGTGTGGTCTCACAGTGTGTCAGGACCCTTTTGGGGCCTGTGGGGTCTCTCAGTGTGTTAGGAAACTCTCAGGGGTGTGTCGGATCTCACAGTCTGTCAGGACCCTATCCAGGGTGTGTGGGGTCTCACAGTGTGTCAGGAGCCTGCCAGGGTTGTGTGGGATTGCAGTGTGTGTCAGGACCCTGTCAGGTGTGTGTGGCGTCCACCGTGGGTCAGGTCGCTGTCAGGGGTGTGTGGGGTCTCACAGTGTGTCAGGACCCTTTCATGTGTGTGTGGTGTCGTGTGGTGTGTCACGATCCTATCAGGGGTGTGTGGGGTCTCACAGTGTGTCAGAACCCTGCCTGGGTTGTTTGGGGTCTCACAGTGTGTCAGGACCCTGCCAGGGGTATCTGGGATCGCAATGTGTGTCTGGACCCTGTCAGGGGAGTGTGCAGTCTCACAGTGTGTCAGGACCGTTCCAGGGGTGTGTGGGGTCTCACAGTGTGTCAGGACCCTGGCAGGGGTGTGTGGGGTCTCACAGTGTGTTAGGACCCTGTCAGGGGTGTGTGTGGTCTCACAGTGTGTCAGGACCCTGTCAGTGGTTTGTGGGGTCTCACAGTGTGACAGGTCCCTTTTAGTGGTGTGTGGGGTCTCACAGTGTGTCAGGACCCTGTCATGGTTGTTTGAGGTCTCACAGTGTGTCAGGATCCTGTCGGGGGTGTGTGGGGTCTCACAGTGTGTCAGAACCCTCTCAGATGTGTGTGAGATCGCAATGTGTGTCTGGACCCTGTCAGGGGTGTGTGTGGTCTCGTAGTGTGTCAGGACCCTATCCAGGGTGTGTGGGGTCTCACAGTGCGTCAGGACCCTGCCAGGTGTGTGTGGGATCGCAATGTGTATCAGGACCCTGTCAGGTGTGCGTGGCGTCCACAGTGTGTCAGAACCCTGTCAGGGGTGTGTCGAGTCTCACAGTGTGTCGTGTCCTCTCAGGTGTGTGTGGGGTCTCACAGTTTGTCAGGACCCTGCCAGGGTTGTGTGGGGTCTCACAGTGTGTCAGGCCCCGGTCCGGGATGTGTGGTGTCTCACAGTGTGTCAGGTCCGTGTCAGGGCTGTGTGGCGTCTTCCAGTGTGTCAGGACCCTGTCAGGTGTGTGGGGGGTCTCACAGTGTGTCAGAACCCTGTCAGTAGTGTGTGGGGTCTGACAATGTGACAGGACATTGTCAGGGGTGTGTGGAGTCTCACAGTGTGCCAGGACCCTGTGAGCGGTGTGTGTGTATCACAGTTTGTCAGGACCCTGTCAGGGTGTTCGGGGTCTCACAGTGTTTCTGTACCCTGTCAGGGGTGTCTGGGGTCTCACAGTGTGTCAGTGTCCTGTCAGGTGTGTGTGGGGTCTCACAGTGTGTCAGTGTCCTGTCAGGTGTGTGTGGAGTCTCACAGTGTGTCAGTGTCCTGTCAGGTGTGTGTGGGGCGTCACAGCTTGTCCTGACCCTGTCAGGGGTGTGTGGGGTCTCACAGTGTGTCAGGACCCTGTCACGGGTGTGTGGGGTCTCACAGTTTGTCAGGAACCTGTCAGGTGTGTTTGGGGTCTCACAGTGTGTCACGACACTGTCAGGGGTATGTCAGGTCTCACCGTGTGTCAAGATCCTTTCAAGGGTGTGGGGATCTCACAGAGTGCTTGGACCCTGTCAGGGGTATGTGGGGTCTCACAGTGTGTCAGGTCCCTGCCAGGTGTGTGTGGGGTCTCACTGGTTGTCTGGACACAGATGGGTGTGGGATCGCAATGTGTGTCAGGACCCTGTCAGGGGTTTGTGGCGTCTCACAGTGCGTCATGTCCCTGTCAGGGGTGTGTGGGTCTCACAGTGTGTCAGGACCCTTCTGGGGTGTGTGGGGTCTCACAGCGTTTCTGAACCCTGTCAGGGGAGTGTGTGGTCTCACAGTGTGTCAGGACCCTTCTGGGGCCTGTGGGGTCTCACAGTGGTCAGGGCCCTCTCAGGGCTGTGTCGGATCTCACAGGCTGTCAGGACCCTGTCAGGGGTGTGTGGGGTCTCACAGTGCGTCAGGTCCCCGTCAGGGATGTGTGGGGTCTGACAGTGTGTCAGGGCCCAGTCACGGGAGTGTGCAGTCTCACAGTGTGTCAGGACCGTTCCAGGGGTGTGTGGGGTCTCACAGTGTGTCAGGACCCTTTCATGTGTGTGTGGTGTTGTGTGGTGTGTCACGATCCTGTCAGGGGTGTGTGTGGTCTCACAGTGTGTCAGGACCCTGTCAGGGGTGTGTGGGGTCTCACAGTGTGTCAGGACCCTGTCAGGGGTGTGTGTGGTCTCACAGTGTGTCAGGACCCTGTCAGTGGTTTGTGGGGTCTCACAGTGTGACAGGTCCCTTTTAGTGGTGTGTGGCGTCCACAGTGGGTCAGGACGCTGTCAGTGGTGTGTGGGGTTTCACAGTGTGTCAGGACACCGTGAGTGGTTTGCGGGGTTTTACAGTGTGTCAGGATCTGGTCGTGGGTGTGTGGGGTCTCACTGTGTGTCAGAACACTCTCAGATGTGTGTGGGATCGCAATGTGTGTCAGGACGCTGTCAGGAGTGTGTGGCGTCTCACAGTGCGTCAAGTCCCTGTCAGGGGTGTGTGGGGTCTTACAGTGTGTCAGGATCCTTTTGGGTCCTGTGCGGTCTCACAGTGTGTCAGGACTCTCTCAGGGGTGTGTCGGATCTCACAGTCTGTCAGGACACTATCTAGGGTGTGTGGGGTCTCACAGTTGTCCGGACCCTGTCTGGTGTGTGTGGAGTCTCACAGTGCGTCAGGTCACTGTCAGGTCCCTGTGGGGTCTCACAGTGTGTCAGGACTGTGTCAACAGTGTGTGGGATCTCACAGTGTGTCAGGACCCTCTCAGGTTTGTGTCCGGTCTCACAGTGTGTCAGGAGCCGGCCAGGGGTGTGTGGGGTCTGACAGCGTGACAGGATGTTGTCAGGGGTGCGTGGGTCTCAGAGTGTCTCAGGACACTATCAGGGGTCTGTGCGGTCTCACAGTGTGTCAAGATCTTGGCGATCTGGAAGGAATCTAGAGCAGCTGGATGACCTTCGATTCATAAGGGAGAATGAGGCAGTCATAGATGAGAGCTTCAGGGAGGTAGTCACACCTAGGCTGTCGGAAGCAGGTCGTTGGGTGACGGTCAGAGGGGGGAAAGTGAAGGTGAGCAGACAGGCAGTGCAGAGCACCCCTGTGGCCATTTCCCTCAATAATATGTTCACCATTTTGGATACTGTTGGCAGGGACAACCGACCGGGTGTGAGCCACGGTGGCAGGGCCTCTGGCACTGAGTCTGACCCTGTGGTGCAGAAGGGTGGGACGGAGAAGAGGAGAGCTGTCGTCATTGGGGACTCTATAGTCAGGGGAGCAGACAGGAGATTTTGTGGACGTGAGAAGGACAGCCGCATGGTTTGTTGTCTCCCGGGTGCCAGGGTCCGGGATGTCTCTGACCGGGTGCACGACATCCTGGTATGAGAGGGAAAGCAACCAGAAGTCGTGGTACATGTTGGCACCAACGACATAGGCAGGAAGAGGGATGAGGTCCTGAAGTGTGAGTTTCGGGAACTAGGCAGAAGGCTGAAGAGCAGGACCTCAAGGGTGGCGTTCTCAGGATTGCTGCCAGTGCTACGTGACAGTGATGGTAAGAATTGGAGGAGATGGCAGTTGAATGCGTGGCTGAGGAGTTGGTGCAGGGAGCAGGGGGTTTGGATCATTGGGATCTCTTCTGGGGTATTCTTCACTTATGTGAAGAACAAAAGGATGACAGGAGTGAAGGTAGGTCCATTTAGATAAAGGTGGGAAGATGTGCCTGGAAGCTGTGGAAGTGAGTGAGGTGCTCAATGAATACTTCTCTGCAGTTTTCACCAATGAGAGAGAACTTGATGATGGTGAGGACAATATGAGTTAGGTTGATGTTCTGGAGCATGTTGATATTAGGGAGAGGAGGAGTTGGAGTTGTTAAAATACATTAGGATGGATAAGTCCCTTGGGCTAGACAGAATATTCTGCAGGCTTCTCCATTAGGTGGGGGAAGAGATTGCTGAGCCTCTGGCTAGGATCTTTATGTCCTCGTTGTCCACGGGAATGGTACCAGAGGACTGGAGGGAGGCGAATGTTGTCCCTTTGTTCAAAAAAGGTAGTAGGGATAGTCCGGGTAATTATAGACCAATGAGCCTTACGTCTGTGGTGGGAAAGCTGTTGGAAAAGATTCTTAGAGATAGTATTTATGGGCATTTAGAGAATCATGGTCTGATCAGGGACAGTCAGCATGGCTTTGTGAAGGGCAGATCATGTCTAACAAGCCTGATAGAGTTCTTTGAGGAGGTGACCAGGCACATAGATGAGGGTAGTGCAGTGGATGTGATCTACATGGATTTTAGTAAGGCATTTGACAAGGTTCCACACAGTAGGCTTATTCAGAAAGTCTGAAGGCATGGGATCCAGGGAAGTTTGGCCAGGTGGATTCAGAATTGGATTGCCTGCAGAAGGCAGAGGGTGGTGGTGGAGGGAGTGCATTCAGATTGGAGGGTTGTGATTAGTGGTGCCCCACAAGGATCTGCTCTGGGACCTCTAATTTTCATGATTTTTATTAACGACCTGGAGGTGGGGGTAGAAGGGTGGGTTGGCAAGTTTACAGATGACACAAAGGTTGGTGGTGTTGTAGATAGTGTAGAGGACTGTCGAAGATTGCAGAGAGATATTGATAGGATGCATAAATGGGCTGAGAAGTGGCAGATGGAGTTCAACCCGGAGAAGTGTGAGGTGGTACACTTTGGAAGGACAAACTCCAAGACAGAATACAAAGTAAATGGCAGGATACTTGGTAGTGTGGAGGAGCAGAGGGATCTGGGGTACATGTCCACAGATCCCTGAAAGTTGCCTCACAGGTAAATAGGCTTATGGGTTGTTGGCTTTCATAAGTCGAGGGATAATGTCTAAGAGTCGCAATGTAATGATGCAGCTCTGTAAAACTCTGGTTAGGCCACACTTGGAGTACTGTGTCCAGTTCTGGTCGCTTCACTCTAGGAAGGATGTGGAAGCATTGGAAAGGGTACAGAGGAGATTTACCAGGATGCTGCCTGGTTTAGAGATTATGGATTATGATTAGAGATTAAGGGAGCTAGGGCTTTACTCTTTGGAGAGGAGGAGGATGAGAAGAGACATGATAGAGGTGTATAAGATATTAAGAAGAATAGATACAGTGGACAGCCAGTGCCTCTAAACATCTGGAGAAGAGTGATGCTTATGTGAGAATGCTGTTCTCGGACTACAGTTCAGTATTCAACACCATCATTCCCTCCAGGCTTGACAAGAAGCTCAGAGACCTCGGCCTTGACCCTGCCTTGTGCAGCTTGATCGTGGAGTTCCTATCAGATTGCCAGCAGACGGTAAGAGTGGGCTCCCTCACCTCTGCCCCTCCGACACTCGATGTAGGTGCCCCTCAGGGCTGTGTCCTAAGCTCCCTCCTTTACTCTCTGTATACACATGACTGTGTCGCCACCCACAGCTCCAATCTGCTAATTAAGTTTGCTGACGATACTATATGGATTGGCCAAATCTCAAATAATAACGAGGTAGCCTACATAGAAGAAGTCATCACCCTGATACAGTGGTGTCAGGAAAACAACTTCTCCCTCAATGTCGCAAAAGCAAAGGAGCTGGTCGCAATGTCGCAAGAACAAGAGGAATGGAGACAGGCTAACCTCTATTGACATCAATGGATCTGGGGCTGAGAGGGTGAACAGCTTTAATTTCCTTGGCATTCACGTCACTGAGGATCTCACATGGTCTGTGCACACCGGCTGCGTGGTGAAAAAGGCACAACAGCACCTCTTTCACCTCAGATGGTAGAGGAAGTTTGGGATGGGCCCCCAAATGCTAACAATTTTCTACAGGGGCACAGTTGAGAGCATCCTGACTGGCTGCATCATTACATGGAATGGGAACTGTACTTCTCTCAATCGCAGGGCTCTGCAGAGAGTGGTGCGGACAGCCCAGTGCATCTGTAGACGTGAACTTCCCACTATTCAGGGCTTTTCAGAGACGGGGTAAAAAGGACCCAAAGGATCATTCTGAACCCAAATCTCACCAACCACAACCTGTTCCAGCTGCTACTATCCGGGAAACGGTACCACAGCATAAAAGCCAGGACCAACAGGCTCCGCGACAACTTCTTCCACCAGGACATCAGACTGATTAATTCACGTTGATACAAATCTATTTCTACAATTGTACACATATATACACGCTCACCGCACACACTTTACTGTAATTGTGCTGCTGGCACAGAAAAACAGTTTACACGACATGTGTCTGTGATATTAACCCTGATTCTGAGAATTTTTATCTGGCTGTTGTCTCATTTTTTTAGATCTGTTATTCACCGTACTCATACTGTCCTCATTCATATCAATCTAAGTGTGATCCAGTGCACATGGCGTTTTCTAGAAACTGTCATTTAAGTTCTTATTTTTCTTTGCATATTTTCCAGATCTGTTTCAGACCAGGATATTATACCAAAATTATACGTCAATATGGGCATAGTGAGTGTATACTACCTTTGTTATATTTTTACTGTTCAGCTCTGTTTGGCAGATTTTCTTGATCCTTGATGTAAATTCAGATTTTCTTCAGCCTTGAAGTAAATTTTGTTGGAAAGTTTTCCTTTATCACACGATTATCTATTTTCTTTGCTTATTGATATCCTAACTATATGTTTCATATTCTGTTGCATTGTATCCTGATGCTCTGTTTGATATTCTACTGGCTCTATTGCACCTTTCTTTATGTTTCATGTTCTGTACTTTTCTAGTCTAAAGTTCATGCTTATATCTTTGGAAATTAGTTCCATTATTTGAATTATTTGTTTCAGCTTTGCTGATGCAAGAGCAAGTAATTTCAAATCATCAATGTATAGCTGTGCAAACGTATAATTCGTATTTTTACCTGATTTGATACCTGATTTTTGTCCGTTTCAGTAAATTATGAGCAGGTTTAAAGCCAAACAGAACCATACTGGCCTTAGTGAGTTGCTCTGGAAAATCCCTCAATTTTGATAATGGTGGTTGTCCCTTTGTGGTTGTTAATAGGATGATTATTTTATGCCAATGATTCATCAGATGTTGTAGAAATTTCACAAGTATTGGATGAATTTTATATCTATTTGGAACTTCTCTTAACCATGTGAGGGAGAGAATCAAATGTTTTTTGATAGACAATATTACACTGAAAGATTTCTGCTTTCCACAGGTTTTAAAATAGAATTACATGATCTGTTATCTGTTGTTCATAACCGAACGGTATTTTTTCTGCTGTCCTGTGAGTATATTGTGGTTATCTAAGTGAGTTGTTATTAGTTACCGGATGCACGATGCTACAATTATATAATTGTCTTAATATTATTAAGAGCCAATAATAACATAGTAGGTGACCATTCAGTAGTCTTATAAATGCAGTATTGAAGCTGTCCCTGAGGCTGGTGGTACACACCTTCAGTCTTTACATCTTCCGCCCCATGGCAGTATGAAAGAGAGAATGTTTGAGGTGGTTTGGGGTTCAGCAGAGCCAAGAAGGGCCAAAACACCTGTTTCTGTGCTGTAGTTTTTTTTTATGGTTTCTATGGTTTCTAAACAACATCCATGTGTAACTTCATCCATCACCTTTGTCACATCCTGCAGGAACTCAATCAAGTTGTCAAGACGCAAATCCCATCCAAAGCTTTTAATGATTATGGACCTGTATTCCCAGATCACTTTGCTCTACCGCACTCCTCAGTGCCCTACTGGTAACTGTATAAGACCGACCCTGCTTGGTCTTTCTAAAGTGCAACACGTCACGCTTGTCTGCAATCTGCCCAATTTATTCTTAAATGTTAAAAAAGAACCCGCATTTACCACCTCGTCTGGCAGCTCATTCCACACTCCCGCCACTCTGTGTGAAGAAGCCCCCACTAATGTTCCCTTTAAACTTTTCCCCCCTCACCCTTAACCCATCTCCTCTGGTTTTGTTCTCTCCTTGCCTTGGTGGAAAAAGCCTGCTTGCACTCACTCTGTCTATACCCATCATAATTTTATATACCTCTATCAAATCTCCCCTCATTCTTCTATGCTCCAGGGAATAAAGTCCTAACTTATTCAACCTTTCTCTGTAACTGAGTTTCTCAAGGCCCAGCAACATCCTTGTAAACCTTCTCTGCACTCTTTCGACCTTATTAATATCCTTCCTGTAATTTGTTGACCAAAACTGAACACAACGCTCGAGATTCAATGCCTTATACAACCTCATCATAAAATTCCAGCTCTTATATTCAATACTTTGATTAATAAAGGCCAATATACCAAAAGCTCTCTTTACGACCCTATCTACCTGTGACGCCACTTTTAGAGAATTTTGTATCTGTATTCCCAGATACCTGTTCTACTGCACTCCTCAGTGCCTTACCATTTACCCTGTATGTTCTATCTTGGTTTGTCCTTCCAAAGTGCAATACCTCACACTTGTCTGTATTAAACTCCATCTGCCATTTTTCAGCCCATTTTTCCAGCTGGTCCAAGTCCCTCTGCAAGCCTTGAAAACCTTTCTCACTGTCCACTACACCTCCAATATTTGTATCATCAGCAAATTTGCTGATCCAATTTACGACATTATCATCCAGATCATTGATAGAGATGACAAATAACAATGGACCCAGCACTGATCCCTGTGGCACACCACTAGTCACAGGTCTACTTGTATATTGGTAGAGTCTTTGACAAGGTCCCACATGGGAGGCTCATACAGAAAATTAATATGCTTGGGAACTGTGGGGAATTATCCTCGCTGGCGGGGATGCACACCGGGAGAAACATCTTAGCTGGCGGGCGGTGAATCTGTGAAATTATTGTCATAGACTGCTGAGGAAGACACGTCATTGGATATAGTTAAAATGCAGGTTGATATGTTCCTGATTAGGAAGAGCGTCAACATTTACAGAAGGCGGGATAATGGGGTTGAGAGGATTTGCGTAGCAAAATCACTGAGCCGATTGGCTTAATTCTGCTCCTAAGTCTTATGATTTTAGGGTGCATCTGGAGTATTGTATTCACTTCTGATTGTCCAGCTTTTAGAAGGATTGGAGAGGGTGCAGAACAGGTTTATCAGGGTGTTGCCTGGATTCGGTGGCATGTGCTACAAGTGGAGGTTTGATAAACTTGGTTTGTTTACTCTGGAGTTAGAATAGAGATCTGACAGAGGTACACAAGTTTGAGAGATAAGATTTGGGTCGACAGCCTGTATTTTGTTTGTTATTTTTTTACATAAGACTGGTGTCTAATATCAGAGGGCATTTGGTTAAGATGAGATGTGGGAAATTTACAGCAATTGTGAGTGTTTTTTTTTTCATAGAGTTCTGGTACCTGGAATTTACTACCTGAGTCATGTTGAAGGCAACTATGTTAGATATACATGAATGTACAGCAAATGCAAGCATATGGTCAATAATATAAGAAAGGATACCAAAGTATTTTTTTTAAACTTTCCCAGATATATAAAGAGTAAAAAAACAGGAGAGGTTCGATATTGGACCGCTGAAAAATGATGTTGTAGCTGCAGTAACGGGTGAAAAGGAAATACCAGACAAACTCTATAGAAGTCACTAGCGGAATTACAAAAAGTAATGAACACCAGTGAACAGAATTGTGTGTTGTGCTATTACAAAGGAAAAGGGGCTTGGAAGATGAAAGGTCTGAAGATAGAAGAGTCACCTGGACTGGGTCGTATAGTGTATCAGGAGCCTGCCTGGGGTGTGTGGGCATTCCCAGAGCGTTAGGACCTGGAGTGAAGGCTTCAGCAGAACCAACAGATGGATTAATGGAAAAATAAAATGTAGAATATTCAGGCTGCAAAGAGAGATACTTTGAATTGTTACTTCAATCCAGAGATCAGCGAATGGCTAATGGTGAATTTTGATTCCCAGGTTTTGCCAAGTCACAGACTAACATTTGAGATGTGGTTTGAACTGAGCATTTCATCACTCACCTATCAGTTGAGTGGGTAATTCAGATAACCCTTGGGCGATGTTCATGTATTCCTGTGGATCAGGACCTGTTTAAATATAAAAAGAATCCATGGAAACAGAGCTAAAATAATTAAAATAACTAAAATGTTTATTTCAATGTGCCTTTGTGTTCAGTGCATGTTTTTAACGTACCGAGCTCCTGTATTTCCCTCAGTATTCTGTCCAACTTCGGTAACTCAGTCCTCCATGCCAGAAAGGATTCCCACATCGCCCTCCGGGCCCGGGAGCCTTTACCCATCACCAAACTGAGGAAGAGTCTGGAACTCTCTGTCCGGTTTCCCTTCTCTGTCAGTTCAGTGACTTTCTAGAAAAGGAAAGTAATAAATTTACTGTGAAGCAGACATACAGACAGACATGGAGAATGTGCAGGAAAATATCTGTTCATGGTCCCAGTAGCTTCAGAAATGATGCAGTCACTGGGCTGTTGCCTGATCCTCCCTGGGTTCAGTCGTTAACAAAGAAACTCTAGCTGAGGGAACTTCTAAATCAATATTGTGAAAGAATAAGGATCTACTGACACCCTGCAGTATATTCAACGTGATTAATTTACTTATCCATCAATGTGTAACATTACATCAAAAAGATGTGACAACAAGAACGGAAGAGAGGGAGAGCGAGGGAGCAAAAAATGGATGGTGGGCATCACTGAATCGTGGCTGAAAGATCATATTTGGGTGCTCACATCCAAGGATAAATATTTAATCGAAAGGAGAGGCAGGTGGGTGAAAGGGTTGGGTTGACTCTGTTGTCATAAAAAATGAAATGTGCTTCTAAAGAAGTGATAGCAGATTGGACGGTGTAGTTGTTAAGATACTGTGTAGGAAAGAAAATGACCCTGATGGAACAGTAACCAGGATGTGGGATACACATTCCAGTGGGAGAGAGAAGAGGCATGTAAAGATTTCAATGTTAAAATAGTCATGGGGAATTTCAATATGCAGGTAGCTTTGGAAAATCAGGTCGGTGTTGAATCCCAAGTGAGGGAATTTATAGAATGCCTATGAGATGGCTTTTGAGAGAAGCCTATGGTTGAGTCCACTATAGGAAAGGCAAATCTGGATTCAGTGTTGTGTATTGCACCAGATTTGATTGGGAAGCTTAAGGTAAATAAACCCCTAAGAGGCAGTGATCATAAAATAGCAGAACTGACACTGCAGTTTGAGAGGGAGAAGGTAAAAGTTAGATGTATCAGTTTACACTGGAATAAATGAATTACAGAGAAATGAGAGAGGAGCTGGGCAAAAATAAATTGGAAGAGGCAACAACCAAGCAGGAATAAAGTATGACTATGACTATGACTATGACTAGGAATAGATGAAGATTCTGGGAGTGATTCAGAAGGCACAGGTAGAGGTAGATAATCCCAAATATGAAGAATTATTCCAAAGGCAGGATGATCAACCGTGGCTGACGAGGAAGTCAATGCAGCACAAAAGCAAAGGAGAGGGTATAGAGTATAGCAAAACATAATGGAAAACAGAAGGACTGGGAGGCTTTTACTAACCAGCAGAAAGCAACGAAAAGCCGTAAGTAGAGAGAATATGAAATATGAAGGGGTGCTGGCTAATAATGTAAAGTGCTTACCAAAAGGTTCTTGTGATATATATGTCCTTTCAGGACAACCTATTGATTTTTGATGTCATGCGATATCAGCTTTGTGCGTGGTAGTTCCTGTCTAACCAATCTGAATGTTGAACCAGGAAGTTACCGGGAAAGTTGATGAATGGAAGGAAGTGGGTGTTGTCTGAATGGACTTTAGCCCAGCATTTGACAAGGCACTGCAGAGGAGGGTGGGGACTCTTTGAATGACAGGTGATGCTCAGCCTGGTGAAATAAATGGGAGGTCAGATGATACAGACCTCAGACACATGATCTGGACACTGAATGAGCATTGCTGTGCCCGCAGAGAAAGTGGGATTTGGAGGATTGATCAGGCGGATCGATCCAAATTGCTATTCCAGTTTGAAGGAAAAGGGGTTGACTGGTGGGGAGCTGTCTCTGTGTCCACCCTCGCCTGGGTGATAGCTCCACCACAGAAGACCGGTCCCCCTGGTTAAAGTCACAGTCGGTGACTTGTGAAGCATTTCGGACGACGACGAGAAGATCGACTGCATCAGCTCACCTGAAGACTCAACTCTGTCTCTCTCTCTCTCTCCCCATCACTACTCAACTAAATACCACGAACTGAACTGAACTGAACTTTACTCAACATCATAAGACCGTATCTTTTTACCCCTAGACTTAAAGAAACTTGGTTTTTCATACATATATATTCCACACTTACTTTAATATATAATCATTGCTAACCTGTGTGATTTATTTACTTTGATATTACTGTATTGCGTAGTAACTAATAAATATTATTAGTGTATAGCAATACGAGACTCCAAAGTGGTTTCCATTTCTGTTGGTTTCTTTATCCCTGTCATGGGGTACGTGACAATAGGCAGTTTCAGTAGACCAGCATGGAATAGATGGGCCAAAGAGCCTGTTTCTGTGCTGTACTTTCCTATGACGATGACATGTCAGCCACTCATTGTTCAGGAACTCAGACGGAGACTAGACCAGCTGTGGTTAGTAGGTTTCCCTCCCTCAAGTACCACAGTGAAGGCAGTTGGCCCAATTTACAATCTGACAGTTTAATATTCATCCTGGATTAATGAGCTGAGGTGAATTTGACTGACGGTCCCGATAAGACGTGAAATTAGTTTTAGACTGAATGTCTGTTCAACAGCCCAGATATGCAGCCACTGCTCTTGTATCACACTGATAAATACAGCAGGTGTGAGAGGAAAAGGTGACACTGAACCTGTAGTTCCCAGTGCTCCCCACCTTAACAGCTGAAACCAGATCTGCTGGAGACCATCAGAGATCAACATCTCCATTGCCACGTAGAACTCCTAGAACGTGCAGGAGATGAATATTAATCAATATTCCCTCTGATACCAGCAGTTCAGTGACAATAGACTAAATACACTCACCTCATTTTCTTCTCTACTGAAATGTCCCTCCTTTGTCAACATCCAACCGAGTCTCTCAACCTTTTCTTCAATCGCTTGTTTAAGTCTGTCTCTGTAGAACTTTGTCAGCTGGTACAGTCGATATTCCTCCCCCTGTGCCAGGAGGTCAGAGATTGTAAACTCTGGCTCTGCAAATATAAAAAGTGAATGTAGTCACAAACTCAAATATCACCTGTCTCCACTGCTCTCACCCAACCCAACAAACCAGTCATGTCAACAACCTCAGTGTTCACCTGCCTTCATCTGGAAACATGGATTTTATCCTAATCTCTGACACTGGACTAAAACCGAACCATCAATGCGCTAGACATGACGTTACCAGAAGGACCACATTTACTAGAAACCTGTTTCTCCCACCGTCCCACCCACTCACCCATCGCAGTTTAAGATGG
The DNA here is from genome assembly GCF_030028105.1 of Mobula birostris. Lineage (NCBI taxonomy): Eukaryota > Metazoa > Chordata > Chondrichthyes > Myliobatiformes > Myliobatidae > Mobula > Mobula birostris. The sequence continues at coordinate 27,165,945 of NC_092382.1, read as the reverse complement.
GCAATAAATGTTGGGACTGCCAATGATAGTCGCTTCCCAGAGATACTCTCTCCATCCTGGTGAATACGTTTCCCACAACTGTTATCCTGGAAATACTCTCTTATCCGGATAGCTGCGTTTCCTCCGATACACATCCTGGATATCATCAGAACAGGTAGTACATTTCCTGTAGTGCGGTAACGGGTGCCCCCCTACACCACATGTACCACATCCACACATTTCCCCTCTCTGACCAACCCTCCAACAAGGAATCACATTTACCCTCCTCCCTGCCACATTCTGCGAAAACATTACCCTCATATTTCACTCACCCACTCCCTGTTGGGGACTTGACAATTCCGTGTTTAATGAGCTTCTGGGCTGACAGACAGTCGCCTCACTTGTACCAGTTCCAGGGTCCTGATCAGTGTCTCTGACGTCACTGTCTCTGGGCTGACAGACAGTCACCTCACTTGTACCGGTTCCAGGGTCCTGCTCAGTGTCTCTGACATCACTGTCTCTGGGCTGACAGACAGTCGCCTCACTTGTACCAGTTCCAGGGTTCTGCTCAGTGTCTCTGACGTCACTGTCTCTGGGCTGACAGACAGTCGCCTCACTTGTACCAGTTCCAGGGTCCTGCTCAGTGTCTCTGACGTCACTGTCTCTGGGCTGACAGACAGTCGCCTCACTTGTACCAGTTCCAGGGTTCTGCTCAGTGTCTCTGACGTCACTGTCTCTGGGCTGAATTTGCTCCACTTCCGCTGCGGCCGGACCGCATTCCATTGGGACGTCGCTCTCAATCTGACCCTGCTTTGGTACCTTGCTTCCCATGTCCCGATCATCTTCCCTCAATGAGTTGCCTGGTAAAAACCTCTTGAGTACTTTCCGTACCCGATTTAATTTCCCACCTGAAGTAAATGATGAATAGCAGGTTTAGAGTGATTTATACTCGAGCAAGGATTCACAATGGGTGCCTGCAATGGAGCCGAGACTCCGGCTGACCAGATTTGGAGTGGGACTGTGCTAGTGAATGAGAACCACACTTCCTGCTAGGTGACCGTCCCGATAAGCCGGTGTCTGGACACATCCACTCCCAGGAAAAAACTGGATAGACACAGTAATACTGATCACCGACTACACATTAGTTGAACACACTGATAACCAGCGGTTATTAATGGAACAGCATCAGGTGATACGGGGAATTATCACTGGGATTATCTTTCATAAACATAAATCTCCCTGGGTCACAAACTGTCCAGTCACCTGTGTCACTCACAAACAATCCACTGGATTACTCATGGTCCGATCCTCTAGATCACACGTTCTCCGTTTGCTTTGTCTTACATTGTCTTGTCCCCTGGGTCACAGACTGACCATTGCCTTGATGCCTGGTCCCCTGGGTCCCATCCCGTCACCTGGAGGATGATTGTCATGTAACAACTATACAAGTCATTGGCAAAGGGAGCGTCTTGGCGTGCAGTTCTCGTAGCTAAACTTAAAGTCTCACCGAGAGAGCTTTGCGTTCATTTGCGGTTGCTGATCTATAGGATGGATGTGATTCAGCTGGAAAGACTGTCGAGAAGATTGTCAAGTATGTTACTGGATGGAGCTGCTTGGTTTTTGTGTTATATGTTTCGGCTGGGACAGTTTGCCCTGGATCAGGGCAGCTTGAAGGGTGACCTTACACACGTACATAAAGTAATCAGGGGTGCAGAGAGGGTGGATAGTCATAATATGTTTCCCAGGTTAGGGGAGTCTGAGACTCGAGGGCAGAAATTTAAAAGGGACTGAAGGGGCATTTTTTCACGTGGCGGGTGATGAGTATAAATTGCATGCAGTCAGAGGAGGCTGTAAACACAAATAAAAGGATTCATTTCCAGGCTGTAATCTCTGTTTTATTCCACCTGGAATCACAGAGTTGAGCACAATCACAATGCCCACCGGAGACAGTGACAGTTGGTCATTGGTTATACCGGGTCTCCCATCAGAGATACTGGGAATTTAAATTCAGGTAGCAGATCATCTCAAGAGGGAAATATTGAGAACTCACTTTCACCATTTGGCCACAGACCAGACATGGATTGGGATATTAAAACAAAATCAGAATCAGGTTTATTATGACCGGCATGTGACGTGAAATTTGTTAATTTAGCAGCAGCAGCTCAATGCAATACATAATCTAGCAGGGAAAAAAATAATACTGAATAAAAAAAAATAAACAAGTAAACCAATTACGAATATTAAATAGATTTTTTAAAAACTTGCAAAAACAGAAAGACTGTATATTAAAAAAATCTAAGGTAGTGTCCAGAGATTTAATGTCCATTTAGGAATCGGATGGTAGAGGGGAAGAAGCTGTTCCTGAATCGCTGAGTGTGTGCCTTCAAGCTTCTGTACCTGCTTTCTGATGGTAACGGTGAGAAAATGGCATGCCCTGGGTGCTGAAGGTCCTGCATAATGGACGCTGCCTTTCTAAGACACTGCTCCCTGAAGATGTCCTGGGTACTTTGTAGATTCATACCCAAGGTGGAGCTGACCAGATTTACAACTTCCTGCAGCTTCTTTCGGTCCTGTGCAGTAGCCCCTCCATACCAGACAGTGATACACCAAACCAGACCACAAGTTTATCTAAAATGAAGTGTCTCCTGATCCTCAGCCATTTCCAAGGCTGGCAATGTTCTCGGCTCGGTTACAGAAAACAGAGTTCGGAAAATTCCCCTCATCTACTTTCCCTCAGAGTTTGGAAAATTTCCCTCATCTGAATTTTATAAATAAAAGTTGGAGATGTCTTTCACCTCAAAACAGGCCGATGTGCAACAAACCCTGAGCCTGGACTTTTACGTAACAAACAACACCGCCGTCACATTCCTGTTTGTGTTTCACTCTCAACCTACTGATTCAGGGTCTCCGGCTCCTTTCACTCAGGTGGAGCTTTGCCTGGTGAACGAAGTCATTCGACCATTACTGGTGTCAGGTCCCTGCACTGGGACTGTTGGACTGATCAATTACACAAAGCCACTTTACCAGTGGGATCAATGACACTTTTCTCTGCCCTGTTAGCACCTGTGTAAGTTTCTTCATCTGAACTAGTAACCACATAACAATTACAGCACGGAAACAGGCCATCTCGGCCCTTCTAGTCCATGCCGAACTCTTACTCTCACCTAGTCCCACCAACCTGCACTCAGCCCATAACCCTCCATTCCTTTCCTGTCCGTATATCTATCCAATTTGTTTTAAACGACAACATCGAACCTACCTCAACCACTTCTGCTGGAAGCTCGTTCCACACAGCTACCACACTCTGAGTAAAGAAGTTCCCCCTCATGTTACCCCTAAACTTTTGCCCTTTAACTCTCAACTCATGTCCTCTTGTTTGAATCTCCTCCATTCTCAATGGAAAAAGCCTATCCACATCAACTCTATAAATCCCCCTCATAATTGTAAACACCTCTATCAAGTCCTCCCTCAACCTCCTATGCTCCAAAGACTAAAGACCTAACTTGTTCAACCTTTCTCTGTAACTTAGGAGATGAAACCCAGGCAACATTTTAGTAAATCTCCTCTATACTCTCTGAACTTTATTGACATCTTTCCTATAATTTGGTGACCAGAACTGTGCACGATACTCCAAACTTGGCCTTACCAATGCCTTATACAATTTCAACGTTACATCCAAACTCCTATACTCAATGCTCTGATTAATAAAGGCCAGCAAACCAAAAGCCTTCTTCACCACCCTATCCACATGAGATTCCACCTTCAGGGAACTATGCACTATTATTCCTAGATCACTCTGTTCTACTGTATTCTGCAATGTCCTACCATTTACCATGTATGTCCTATTTTGATTAGTCCTACCAAAATGTAGCACCTCACATTTTTCAGGATTAAACTCCATCTGCCATCTTTCAGCCCAGTCTTATAACTGGCCTAAGTCTCTCTGCAAGCTTTGAAAATCTACTTCATTATCCACAATGCCACCTATCTTAGTATTATTTGCATACTTACTAATCCAATTTACCACCCCATCATCTAGACCATTAATATATATGACAAACAACACTTGACCCACTACCAATCCCTGAGACACACCGCTACACACCGTCCTCCAATCTGACACACAGTTATCCACCACTACTCTCTGGCATCTCCCATCCAGCCACTGCTGAATCCATTTTACTATTTCGATATTAATGCCTAACGATTGAACCTTCGAAGTGCAGCTACAGGACAGAAGTTTAATGATAAAGATCCCAGTGAACGTACCTGTAGCCATTCTGATTCTGACTGACGATTGTCGTCGTCTTGTTTACACTTTGGTCGCGGTGCAGGACAGCTCCAGCTGTTGGTGATGCCCTGAATTACATACAACAAGCAGACAGTGAGTCAGAAAGAGTACGATTCTTTGCAAAATGTGACCGTATCGCCACCCTGTGTATCAGAGCAGCAGTTTGCTTAGGGAACAAACATTCCCTGTTAACATCAACTCCCACACCATGTCTGTACGTCAGTCCAGTGATATCTGGCGAATCCTATTGACAGAGTCAGAGAGCAACAGAGCACAGACACAGACCCTTCAGCACAATGAGACAATGCTGACCACAGTGCCCACAGAGTTGGTCCCAATTTCCTGTGTTGGGCCCATTTCACTCTTGGCCTCTTCACTCCATCTACACATCCCAACTGCTATCGTCACAATCACTGTCTATCTCATTGGTAACTCTGAAGCAAAGCATTCATTAAGCACCGCATCACCGCATCCTCCAGGCACATTTCCTCCCTTGCTCCTGTGTAGTCCTACCCTCAATCTATTCATCCTCCTCTTCTTTTCCCACATGTAGAACGCCTTGGGCTTTCCTTCATCCTGCTTCTCAAGGACACCTCAAGTTCCTTCGACCTCTAAGTCATTACTTAAGCTCCTTCCAGGCTACCTTATAATTTCCTAGAGGCTTGCTTGGATGTTGCTTCCTAAACCTAAATAATGCTTCCTTTTCCCTCTTGCTTAAATGTTCTCATCTCTTGTGACCACAGTTTGTTTATATAAACATTCTTTCACTGTGGGTGGAACCGTATATAAGTGTTCCTGAAACAACCTTCACATTTCCATTGTGTATTTCCCCTTGAAAATGTTTTCCCAATTTACACCCCAAAGTTGCTCCGAATACCATTGTAACAATCCATCCACTAATTAAATACTGTCTCGTAGGGTCTGCTACTATCCTTGTCCATGACCATGATAAAAGTTGGGGTGTTGTGGTCACTGTCTCAAAAGGGCCACCCATTGTGACATCAGTCACCTGACCAGCATCATTGCCTCATATTAGATACAGTACGGTAACTCCTCCAGTGAGCCCATCCACATACTGTGTCAAGAATCCTTCCTGGACACACAACACATTCTGCCCCATTGACACACTTTGGAGCGAGGAGGTGGAATCAACATCAGGAAAGTTGAGGTCAACAATGATAACAACCTTGTTGCTTTTGCACCTTTCCCAACGCTGCCAAGTTATCTGCTCTCATTATCCCTGTGGCTTTGGGGGAGGCCTATAGAATACTCCCAGAATGATAGCCCCCTTTCCGTTTCTGACTTTCACCCACATTGATGTCCTCTGTGTATGTCGCTGTGATACCATCCCTAATTAGTACAGAGAATTCCCCCCCATTCACCCCCCACCCCCATATGTATTATGAAACAACTAAAACCTGGAGCATCAAACACCAATCCTGCCCTTGTAACAGTCAGGTCTGTGTAATGGTGATAACATGCCATCCATTACTCGGATTTCCAGAAACTGCAGATTTTCTCTTTTTTTTTTGATAGGTCATCATTCAGTCATGGTACAAGTCATAATACATAGCAGAATTAGGTAAAATGGTCATTCTAGTCTGCTCCATAATCAATCATGAAGGATTATTTTTCCAACACTGTATTGTTGCTTCCCTGCTATAATACTCAACCCATTTAGCAATCCAGAACATGAATATACCCAACGATAGCCTCCACCACCCTCTGTGACATCAAATTCCACAGATGAACCAACATTTGGCTGAAGTAATTGCTCTCACCTCAGTTTTAAAGTGAAGCTTCTTTATTCTGAGGCAGCACTCTCAGATCCCAGACTCTCCGTCTAATCAAGACACCCTCTCCATTCCCACTGCATCCAGACTTGCTGTTATTCAGTTGGTGTAAATAATCACCCCTGCCCTAACTTCCACCCCCCCCCCACCACCAAACCCCAACCACCATCCCTCTGAACCCCACTAAACACAGGCCCAGGTCCATCAAATGCTCCACATGCATAATGCTTATTCTTCAGATTATTCTTGTGAACCTTGTTATCAACAGCTGTACTGAATACATTTCCGGGGAAAACAGGACAATTGGTACCAGGATAATGTACTGGGAAAAGCTGTGCTTTCTTTACTCTTCTGTCAACTCTCACAAAATGTTCCAGGGTGAATGTAATACAGATAAACTGGAATCACTGAAATGCTCAGCAGGTAAGGAACAGCTGTGGGGAGAGGAAAAAAGTTAGCAATTCGGTTTCCTAACCTTTCATCAGAATGGATTCAAACATCATCCAGTTTTTAGTGGAAAATCTTGGGTTGTTCTCCATGGAGTGGTAGGGACTGAGGGAAGATCGGATGGAGGTTTATAAGATTATGAAAGACATAGATAGAGTAGACGGGGAGTATTGTTTCACTGTTTAGAAATGTCTAATACCAGAGGACATGCAATGAAGGTGTGAGGGAGTAGTTGCAAAGGAAATGTGAGGGTAAGTTTTTCTACTCAGAGAGGTGTGGATGCCTGGAATGCATTGTCTGTTATGGTGGTGGAAGCCAACACATTGGAAGCTATTAAGAGATGTTTAGGTAGGCACATGGGTGTGAGGAAGATTGAGAGGATATGGACATTGTGTACGTAGGTGTCATTTTTTTTTTGGGGGGGGGGGGGTTGACTTACTTTTTATCTGGTTTGGCACACCATTGTGGCCGATGTGCCTGTTCCTGTGATGTACTGTTCCATGTTCTGTTCTATCTTCAGCATCTTGAGTTTCCCTTTGACTCCCACTGGCAGATAGACAGGTGACAGTGAGGGGGAATTTCCAAAAGTGAATTGAATTCTGAAACCCCGGTCTATTTCTACTGGGGCAAACACAAAATAGCGTATTAATCACAGCCTCTCCCTGCGAGGGATGGAATGGGAACTCATTCTCTGCTTTGCTTCAGAACTTCAGAACCTCAGAACCAAACATCTGAGCACAGAACAGAAATACTCGCTCAACATCTCAAAAACCCGGACAACCTGATCCCCTGATTCATTTTATCTGGGTGAAAACGTGTGGTATCCCAGGATCCAACCTCAGAGGGTCACAGCCCACACCCAGAGCCTCACACATCTTTTCCACATATCACATTGGGTGTTTCCACATCTCACACTGACAGACTCACGCTACCAATATCCAGCCCCTGGAGACGTCTGCTTCACTGCGGAAGGAGGAACATCCAGCCACATCTGTAAAAGCACCAACGTAGACCGAAGCCCAAACACTACCAGTTCCATATTCCTGGAGCCCCCATCCCAAGATTGTATCTCAAGCACCAACTCTCCCAGGGCTCTTTGCTGCCGGTAATATGCGGCAGTGTCTCAGCTAATCCCAGTTCAATCTTCTTGCTGCGTGGGATCTCGCCCAGTACAGCTGGCTGCCATGTTTCCTGCAGTGTAGCAGGAACAAAATGTAAAATTATAAAGTAGAAAATGCTGGGAACTCAGTTCATCAGACTACATCTCTGAAAGGACAAATGGTGGAAGACCCAGTTTCAGAACTGAGACTGTTCGAGATGCTGCCTATCTGCTGAGCGTTTCCAGTATTTTCTCCTCCTTACTTTGAATTTCCTGCAACTGTAGTATTCTCTCCCTCCTCGTTTTAATGCACAGATAGTAACTGATTGTAAAATATCAACAACACCCTAAACAGTAAATGCCACCCCACCCCAACCCATTTGTTAGTTCTCAGTTCATCCTGACCCTGGTGTAATACATCCCATACAGTCAATGCTCACAGCATCCTTTCCTCCCACTGTCACTCTGTTACATTTGCTCCTGAGGCCACTGTCTCTACGCTGAGAGGCGGTGACCACAGAGCGATAAAAAGTACAACACTTGCTGCAGATCTGACAGGCCGTTACCCTGGAAACGGAGGAAGTGGCTCACCGAAAATAACCGAGAAAGGAAACAACAAACTCAACATCAGATGCTGAGAGTTTCATTATTACAAAGATTAACACTGCAGCCATTTTGTAACAGAGAAACTAAAATTGAAATGGCTGTTTTTACCCTGCCTCGTGCTGTATTCAATTAGACCTCTGGTAGTTCTTATTAACAAAGGAAAAAAAAACAACAACAAAAACACACAAAAAAATAAAAAAATAATAAAACAACAACGAATCCTGGAAAATTAAATGAAGTAAAAGGTGAAAGAGAGCACTTTACAACGATGACATAGGTCAGAAGAAAGTTTGCTGATACTGATCAGTGAGGTATCCTAAAATGACACAGCTAGAACAAACAATAAGAAATTTGGCATATACCGTTTGCCCCTGACCAAACTTTATCAATGAGTCATGGAAAGTATCCGATCTGGATACTTCCCGCCTTCGTACGGCTGCTGCTCTGCCCATGAGAAGTTGAAACATCAGAGAACTGTGGACACAGCTGAGCACAGCATAGAAACAGGCCGCCCCCACCCCCCATGAACTGTCTCTATATTCCCCGTTGCCTCAGCAAAACAGGAAACAGAATCAAAGTTCTCCACAAACCTGGACATTCTCACCTCTCCCCACCCATCCGGTGGAAGATTAAAAGAAAACAGAAACATACCACTGGGCTGAAGGATGGCCTCCATTTTGCTGTGATATCAAATTGAATGTTCCCAGTATGATAGGACACAGCTTAATAAGATGGACTGTCGACCTCGCTATCTAACTCCATGTGACCTTGGACCATATGTCTACCTGCACCGCACTTTCTCTGTAACCATAATGATTTGTTACATTCAGTTATTATTTTACCTTCCATCACCTCAATGTTCTGTTGTAATGTATTGATTACTATGGATGGTTCACAAGACAGGTTTTCACTATACCTCGGTACATGACAATAATAAACAATTCCCCACTTTAATTGTGTGGACACATCAAAGAGAACGAGCTTTTCCTCTGGAACATCTGTAGAGAGTTTTCACTAAAGTGTACACACTATTGAGGAACCCACATAGAAATATAGAAACATAGAAAATAAGTGCAGGAGTAGGCCATTCGGCCCTTCGAGCCTGCACCGCCATTCAGTACGATCATGGCTGATCATCCAACTCAGAACCCCGCCCCAGGCTTCCCTCCATACCCCCTGATCCCTTTAGCCACAAGGGCCACATCTAACTCCCTCTTAAATATAGCCAATGAACTGGCCTCAACTGTTTCCTGTGGCAGAGAATTCCACAGATTCACCACTCTCTGTTTGAAGAAGTTTTTCCTAATCTCGGTCCTAAAAGGCTTCCCCTTTATCCTCAAACTGTGTCCCCTCGTTCTGGACTTCCCCAACATCGGGAACAATCTTCCTGCATCTCGCCTGTCCAATCCCTGTAGGATTTTATACGTTTCAATAAGATGCCCCCTCAATCTTCTAAATTCCAATGACGATAAGACAAGGCGAACCAGTCTTTCATCATATGAAAGTCCTGCCATACCAGGAATCAATCTGGTGAACCTTCTTTGTACTCCCTCTATGGCAAGGAAGTCTTTCCTCAGAGTAGGGGACCAAAACTGCACACAATACTCCAGGTGTGGTCTCACCAAGGTCTTGTACAACTGCAGTAGTACCTCCCTGCCCCACTATTCGAATCCTCTCGCTATAAAGGCCAGCATACCATTCGCCTTTTTCACCGCCTGCTGTACCTGCATGCCCACTTTCAATGACTGGTGTATAATGACACCCAGGACTCGTTGCACCTCCCCTTTTGCTAATCAGCCACCATTCAGATAATATATATATACACACACACACACATAAATGGAATACGCTTAATTCTCACATTAATATGGTCACATACCCGGAAATATCGGCAAGTCGTAACAGGGGAATGGAATCAAGAACAAAATGCCCAGACAGAAAGAGATGACGTCACAGATCTGGATGTCACTGCTGGTCTCAACGGGTGAAAGATAAAACTGCTCATACACGTGGGGTGATGCCCCGAACGTGGAGTTACTGCCATTAATCTTCTCTGTCTGCAAAAGCACGACAGGCCGAATGGCCGCTTCCCGTGTACTGGAACTATGTAAAACAATTGTCGACCCCAGGCATCGCTGCAGGTGAAGTTTAGATCCGCTACCAGGCCGGGTGATGGACATGAAGATCCCCGGGTACAACTCCACAGATGGGAGTAGTTCCAGCATCCCGCCTCATCCCGCTCCCAGGACTAGAGCAACAGGGGCTGAGCGGAGGCTCATCTCCGGCGGCTCGGTGTGAAGGTCCCACAACCAGGATCGACCCCGGCAAGTTTTGGCCAGCAACCCGGACCGAAACCGCCTGTCCGTGTGACTTAACGATACTCACTACCCATCGTCAGATTTCCCGCTCGGGACCGGCCTCAATACTCACCGATGGGAGCTTCCCCCGCAGACAGTAAATCTTCCCCCGGCTCCCCGCCGACGATCCGCATCAACGCTGAACGGAAAGGAAACCACCGACTGTCGAGACTGAGCATGCGCAGTATGAGCTCCGCGTCTTCAGCGCTGTGGTGGGCGGAGAGCGGTGGTGGGGGAGCGGACACAAACCTGCAGATGCTGCAGCTCCGCGGTAAACGGGATTGGTGAGTCTCTCATGTCAATATTAGAATCAGGTTCAATATCACCGGCACGTGTCATAAAAATGTGTTGCCTTTACGGCAGCAATACTAAGTAATACATAATAACAGAGAAAAACTGTGAACCACAATAAGGACGTGTGTGTGTGTGTGTGTGTACAATTTTTTGAGAAGCACAGATGAATGCAAGAGGTTCAAATCTCCCGTAAATAGGGTCATACATCGGGAAACAGTGGCTGCACTTCAGCAGGTCATAACGGTAAAATGGGCTGAAAAACAAATGCCCACCCACAGTGGGAGGAGGTGACTAATCTGGACGCCACCGCCTTGTCTGAACGGGCGAAAAATGAAAGATGAAAGATGGGTATAGTCCCGGCATCACCGCCTCATTCCTCCCCCGCCCGTCAGGACGAGAACAACAGGGACTGAGCGGAGGCTCATTTCGGACGGTTCTCTGTGAAGGTCTCACAACCCGGACCGACGCCGGCAGGTTCTGCTCCAGGAAGCGGGGCGAGGCCGCCAATTCGGAGAAGTTAACGGCACTGACTGCCCAAGATCAGGCCTCCCCGCTTGGGACCAGCCTCGATACTCACCGATGTGAACTTGATATCTTCACCCCGCAGTCAGCGATCCCTCCCTCGGCTCAGTAAAGCAGAGCGGAGGGCGGGACTTGGGAAAAAAAGCGGTGTGACGAACCAGCAGCAATAGATTACAAATGGAGTCTGGTTTTGATGTTAAAACCACTATCTTTATTAGTAACTACTTATAATATCTTAACTTAAGCAGGATAAACAAAAGTTAACAGTGTTACGTAGGCACATATGTGTGTGGCTTCCAAGGTAACAAACTTGGAAACAAAGCTAGAGTCTTACGAGGGTGAAATATGCAAGTTCGGTTGTCCACGAAGTGAATAATGGGAGAGAGAGAGAGATATCTGTAATCCCAGGCAAATGCAGAGAGTAGGCGATCACGTCGAATTTCACAGATAAACGGAAGAGCCGTCGTCGAAGATCTTATCCGTTGAATCAATCCAAAGTCCACTCAAATATCTCACCAAAGTGACCTGTCACAGGAATGTCGTCTTCAAGTGGTGACCACATCATATACCCAGGCAAGGGTTAACTTCGAGTGGTCCCACAGGACATTCCTGAACCCACTCCGATGGATTATACGATGTTTGAGACACGCTCATCTGGAGCAATCCTGCCCCGGCAGTTCTTAGTTCCAACTCGTACTCAGACTGCCAGAGTAGCTGTTCGTTCGTTCGTTCTCTCTTTCTCTGTCTCTATTTTAATCTGCACAAACTGTGAAAGCTTCTGACTGACGTCATAGTCCCGTCTCACTCAGGCGCTCTTAAAGTAACAGTCCACAGTGCGAAACCGCAGGCCCGTAACACCCGCAACTGCTGCACATCTGCGGTAATGTGTGATCACGTGACCGGTGGGAGGGTCTCCCCTGACAATGTCAGAATCTGGTTTAATATCACCGGCAATGTCCTGGAACGTGTGATCTTTACAGCAGCAGTACAATGTAATTCATCATAGCCGAAAAAAGTAAATTTATAGATGTGTGTGTGTGTGTGTGTGTGTATTAAATTAAATAAGAGTGCAAAATTTAAATTAAAGCGTAATTAACCGATTCTCCACTGTAGTTGTGTGGAAATATAAGACAGCCTGGATTGCTGATTTAGATCTTCCAGGGGGAGGTTTAATTGTACTGTACACATTTTTGAGAAGTGCAAATAAATGGAAAAGTTGTTAAATCTCGGAAAGATGTGGTCATAGAAACATAGAAAACATACAGCACAATACAGGCCCTTCGGCCCACAAAGCTGTGCTGAACATATCCCTACATTCGAACTACCTGGGTTTTACACATAGCCCTCTATTTTTCTACTGCTGCATATAGTCATCCAGGAGACTATTCAAAGACCCTATCATTGCCGGCTCCACCATCTCCACCGGCAGCCCATTCCACGCACTCACCACTCTCTGCGTAAAAGTCTTACCCCTGACATCTTCTCTGTATCTGCGTCCAAGCACCTTAAAACTGTGCCCTCTCGTGCTAGCAATTTCAGACCTGGGAAAAAAGCCTCTGAATATCCACACGATCAATGCCTCTCATGATTTTGTACACCTCTAATAAAGATAATTGAGGTCGAATCGTTCGGATAGAGATGGTGCTCGGTACTCGGTGTCGGAGGGCTGATCGGAGCTCGAGGTTTTCTGAAGACTCAGAGTTGACTGTGTTGGAGCATGGCAGGGAGAGTTTTCTTCCTTCTCCCGTCTGCGTGAGATGCGGACTGTTCCTCATCAAGTTATGGTATTGTTGCACTGTTGTAACTATATGTTATAATGTCTTGGTCTGTCCGGTGTTTTGTGATATCACACCGGAGGAAATATTGTATCATTTCTTAATGCATGCATTACTAAATGATAATAAAAGAGGACTGCTAGTCTTCATAATCTAATTTTACAAATTATCCAGCTGCTGCTGGGTGATCAGATTAAATCGGTTATTTCCCTCAGTCCTATTTCTCGGAGCACTGTAACTGCAGATTCCAAATATAGTTGTAAACTGTACCGAAATTTCGACCCTCCTTGTGGAACACGGCTGCCCGCTGCCTTCCGGCCAGAATTCACTCTAATCATCTGCCTCCTGTGAGTAAGCCAATTGTGAACCAATCAGCCAGGTTTCCCTGTGTCCCATGCCTCCTGACTTTCTGAATGAGTCCACTATGGGGAACTGATCAAACGCCTGACCAAAATTAATGCACCCACATCGACAGTTCTGATTCTTCTGTTTGTTTTAATTTCACTTTTTCAAATAATTCTGTCTGGCTCAGAAAGGACTACACGTCCCTGAATTGTAGTCTGTGTTGCGTATTAATGATAATTTTGTTTTTGTTCCACAACACTCTTTGCCCTCTCATTCACTATACCAGTCCCACCCTGGTCTGACTGTCCAAATGCACCAACTCTCACTTGTTCAAGTTGAAAACTACTGACCATTTCTCAGACCATTTCCGTAACTAACCAAGATGTCTTGGAAATTCATTGTAACCTGTTGCAATATCAGCTAGACTCCCGAAATTAGTATCAAACTGGCTAACCGTGCCATGTACATTCTTATACAAATCAATGGCATGAATAACAAATTAATCAGGTCTCGACACTGACACACACATCCCACTCGTCACAGGCCTCCATTCGCTAAATCCATCTTCAATCATCACCCTCTGCTTCTTGTTCTCGATCCCGGTGTGAATCCACCTCGCTAGCTCCCCGTGAATCCCATGTGACCAAACCTTCCAGATCAGCTGCCATGCGGGATCTCCTTACAGACATTTCCAAAGTTCAGATGAACAACATCACTGCCCTATTTCATCAATCCTCATAGTTAGCTGTTCAAAAATCTCCAGAATACTTGAGAGGTATGATGTCCCACTGGGTGTGCAGACGGCAATTTCCCCATAACCAATGTCCAACCGCCTCAGACTTCAGCTTCACTGCAGACTGAGGAAATTCCAAACCAGCTGTCGAATTACCAACCTGGACTGAAGCCTGTATACTGCCAGTTCCATATTCTCAGAGTCACCTGCCCAATATTATCACCCGTACAAAGACGCTCTGGTGCCGGTGATTTGCCGTGATGTTCCTACTATTTCCAATTCACAAACTGAGATGGAACTGGAACCTAATGACCCTCTGCCGTGGCCAGTGGTCAGGCTGGTTCCCCGGTCTGTAGATTGTGAGAGGATGCAGATACACTTCAGCTTGTTTCCAACGACTAAACTGAGCACATTTGATCACAATGCCATTGCTGTGTGGGATCTTGCCCAGCACAGCTATCTGCCATGTTTCCCCTCAGTGTAGCAGGAACAAAATGTAACATTATAAAGTAGAAAATTATGAGAACTCAGTACATCAGTTTACATCTATGAAAGGAGAAATGGTGGAAGACCCAATATCAGAACTGGAACTGTCCAAGATGCTGTCGATCTGCTGAGCTTTTCCAGTATTTTCGTCATCTTACTTCAAATTTCCTGCAACTGTAGTATTCTCTCCCTCTTCATTTTAATGCACAGATGGTAACTGATTGCAAAATATCAGCAACGCGCTAAAATCTAAATACCACCCCACTCCAATCAGTTCGTTATTTCAGAGTTCATTCTGACCTTGGTGTAATACATTCCATACAGTCAATGCTCACAGCATCCTTTCCTCCCACTGTCACTCTGTTACATTTGCTCCTGAGGCCACTGTCTCTACGCTGAGAGCCGGTGACCACAGAGTGATAAAAAGTACAACACTTGCTGCAGCTCTGACGGGCTGTTACCCTGGAAACGGAGGAAGTGGCTCACCGAAAATAACCGAAAAAGGAAACAACAAACTCAACATCAGATGCTGAGAGTTTCATTATTACAAAGATTAACACTGCAGCCATTTTGTAACGGGGAAACTAAAATTGAAATGGCTGTTTTAACCCTGCCACATGCTGTATTCAATTAAACCTCTGGTATTTCCAGCTATCAAAAAAAAACAAACAAAAAAAAACACACAATCCTGGAAAAGATGCAAAACAAAACTTCACAATGAAGGCAAAGTTTAGAAGAGAGATTGCTGAAATATATCATTGCGGCAATGGGATACAGACTGGACAGAGGTTGAACAAGATAAGCAGGGAATGAGCAGATGAAACCAGGTGGGAAAAGGAATGTCGTCCAGTAATACACAGATACTGAAATAATAGTACACACTACTAGATAACAGATTCCAATATTACAAAGCCAGAACAAACAATAAAAACTTTGGTATATGTCCTTTTCCACTCTACACATTTTATCAATGTTCCGCAGAGAGTATCCCATCCGGGTACTTCACATCTTCACACGGCTACCGCTCTTCCTTTAACTGAATGAAATAGCGGAGAACTGTGGACACAGCTGAGCACATCATAGAAACCAACTTCCCCTCCATGGACTCAGTCTACACTCCCCACTGCCTCAGTAAATCAGCCAACATAATGAAAGATCCCCACAACCTGAACATTCTCACTTCTCACCCTCCCACTGGGGCGAAGATAAAATAAAACAGAAACATACCACCCAGGCTCCGTGACGGTGTCCATTCGGCTGTGATAAGCGAACTGAATGTTCCCCAGCAGGATGAGTGGACTCCTGACCTCACAGTCTAAATCGATGTGACCTTGTACTACATATCTACCTGCACTGTACTTCCTCTGTAACCAGAATGAGTTGTCACACTCTGGTATCGTTTTACCTCAATGTACTGCTGTAATATATTCATGTGTATGGATAATACCGAAGACACGGTTTTCACTCTACTTCTGTACATGTAAATCAAACTAAAGATTCTCCATTTTAATCGAGTGGAAATATTAGACACCTGGCTTGCTCCTTTGGAACTTCTGGAGGGAGTGTACACATTTCCGACAAACCCAGATAGATGAAAATAGAAGACTTAATTCTCGCATTAATAGGGCCAGATATTGAGAAGCATTTCGGCAAGTAATAGCAAAGGAAAAAAGATGGAAATAAACTTCCCAGTCCCCGAGAGGACGTGAGAGATCTGGATCTCACTGTCCTGTCTGAAAGGGGAAAGATGAAACTACTCATACACGTGGATCAGTGTCCCGAGGGTGCGATTACTCTGTTTAACCCTCGAGTCTGCAAGAACACAACAAGCCGACGAACGGCCGCTTCCAGTGTAAAACAATTATCGACCCCAGGTATCGATCTCGGTGAAGTTTGGATCCGATACCTGGCCGGCTGATGGGGGTAAAGTTTTGCAGGTACAACTGAACGGATGGGTTCAGTCTCGGCATCACCACCTCATCCCGCTCCTGGGACCAGAACAACCGGGGCTGAGCGGCGGCTCATCTCAGGCGGTTCGGTGTGACGGTCCCATAACACGGACCGACCATGACAGGTTGTGTCCAGGAAGCGGGACGAGGCTGCCAGTTCGAGGAAGTTAACGGGACTCTCTGCCCAACAAAAGTTCCCTCCTCCACGGGATCGGTTTCAGAACTCATCGATGGGAAATTGTCGGTCTCGTTCTCCCCTCGGGACCAAACGGCGATCCGATTCAACAGAGAACGGAAAGTAAACCATTGCCCACCCGGAGACTGTGAGAGCGGCGGCGGGGCCGCGGAAGCAATCGGAAGCAGATCAGCGTTTGAAATGGGAGCAAGAAACTGGATCACGTGATGGGTGGAGGGTCTCCTGTCTGAGCCGGTTCCTCAGCTCCACGGTTCCCACACTCTGCCCGACCTACCTGCCGCACTACACATGTAATTTCATATTTCCACCAGCTTCATTTTAAATTTTTCTACGGTACCTTCGCCGTCTCCATCGCTCGCCGCAACCCACCTCGTCTGACACACAATTCAGACCTGAACAGGTATTGTACAGGTTTCATTCATATAACTTCTATGTTTATAAACACTGATTTCTATTTACATTCCTCCGGCCTCACTGGACAGGAACACTGAAACATCAAGTGAGAAACAGCAGGAGGTGGCCATTCAGCCCCTCCAACCATCAACAAAATGACGGCTGCTCTCCCATCTCAGCCACATGTTTCTGCCCGATCCTCATTTCCTCGGTCTTCACACATCTGCCGGCCTCTGTTTTATGTGAAGACGATCAGAGATCGTCATCGTCCTCCAGGGATCAGTCTGCTGAATCTCTGAAACAAATACTCTCTAATCTCCTTGATAATCCTCCATGGAATTAAAATCCATCTTCTGCAGCCCCGTGTTGCCCCAACCACTCACTTCCCACCCCCGTTACTATTTCCACCTTCCCACCTCCCCCCTCACCTGGATCCACCTCTCACTCCCCAGCTCTTGCCCCATCCCCACCCCTCACCTTTTTTCTCTGACTATTTCCCGTCCACTCTCAGTCCAGAGGGAGGGTCTCGGCCCGAAATGTTGACTGTCCATTTCCCTCCATAGATGCTGCCTGAACCACTGAGTTTTGCCGGCAGTTTGTTGTTTGGTCTGTGTAACCCGTGTTAGTATGGGGAGCGGGATTTTACACCATATTTCAGCACAATCTCACCAAAGCCTGAATAATTGTTACGGTAATTACCAGACTTAAACATGAGAAGCCTGCAAATGCTGGAAATCCAAAGCAACACACAAAATGCTGGAGAAACTCAGCGTATCAGGCAGTATCTATGGAAAAGAGTAAACCGTCGACATTTTGGGCAAAGAGCCTTCTTCGTTACTGAGGAAGGAGAAGGAAGATATCTGAATAAAAACAGGTAGGGGAAAAGAGGCGAGCTGGAAGGTGATTAGTGAAGTCAAGTGTCGTACAGGTCAAGGGCTGGAGATGAAAGAATCAGAGACGTGTTAAAAGGAGAAAGGTGAAGGAAGGGATCCAGGGAGAAGTGATAGGCCGGCGAGAAGAAATGAAAGTTCACAGTGTGGAATAGAGAAGTTTGCGGGGTGGGTGATTTGTTTACTGGAAGGAGAATTCAATATTCATATAATCAGGTTGTGGGATGGAATACAAAATGTTGCTCCTCCGCTCTGAGGGTGGTCTGATCTTGGCACAAAAGGAGGTCATAAATCGAGACATCGGAATGGGAATCAGAATTAAAATGTTTGGCCACTGTGAAGTCCCCCTTGTGGTAGATGATACCGAGATGCTCAACAAAACGGTCTCCCAACTTATGGCGGGTCTCACCAATGTAAAGGAGGCCGCATCGGAAGCATAGGACACAATGGATGACCCCAGCAGATTCGCAGGTGAAATGTTGCCTCACCTGGAAGGACTGCTTTGGCCTCTGAATGGAGGTGAGGGAGGAGGCGTACGGGTAGGTGTAGGACTCAGGCCGCTTGTAGTGATAAGTGGGTGGAGGGAGATTAGTGAGGAGGAATGAATGAACAAGGGAATTGTGGAGGGAGTGATCCCTGTTGAAGGAAGAAGGCAGGGTGGGAGCAAGGAAGCTAAAGATATGATTAGTTGTAAGATCTATTTGGAGATGGTGGAAGTTGCAGAGGCTGAAGGGGTGGTAATTAAGGACAACAGGAACTCTATCACTATTATAGTGGTGGGAAGATGGGGTGAGCAGGAACGGAAGGAAAATGGAGGAGAAATGAGTGAGGACAGCATCAATAGTGGAAATAGGACAGCCACATGATGGGAACAGATGTGGCGGAAGCGAAGAATAATATAATGTACTTTTGACCTTCACCCTACCCACTGCACCTGAGCCCCTCACCATTTAATCACACTCAGTGTTTCTGTTTCTCCGACAGAAGTGGTAATCTCACATTTCCCACATCGGGCTCCAGCTGGCCTGTTGTTCCCACTCTCTTCTTTTGCCTCCGTCACCCCGAAACCTCTCGACAACAGACACAGAACATAGCACAGTACAGCACAGGAACAGGCTCTTCTGCCCACAATGGTGTTCTGAACCAATTAAATTAGTAATCAAATGTCCAACTAAACTAATCATTTCTGCCTGCACCATGTTCACAATCCTTCCATTTCCCTCACATTCACGTGACAATCTAAACACCTCTTACCAATCCCCAATATATCTGCCTCCACCACCACAGCAGGCAGCACATTCCAGTCGCACCACTCTGTGGGGGGAAAACTTACCTCTCACATCCTCTTTGACACCACCTCACCTTAAATGCAAGCATTAGATATTTCAACCATGAGAGAAAGTTATTGTCTATCTACACTACCTATGCTTCTCATAATCTTATAAACCTCTACCTAGTCTCAGGCCAGCCTGCACCACACTAGAGAAACAATCCAAGTTTTACACTGGAATGATCGAAGTGTCCTGGGAAATGGACTTGTGTGGAACATTCAATTTAAATTCATTCTCCTACAGCACAGAGTTTGTCCTACCTCTCGTTACAGCTCACGCCTTACAACCAACGTCCACCCACCCGACCGGAAACTTCTGCTTCATTGCAGAAGGAAGAAAATCCAGCCCCATTTGCAGAAGCACGAAGCCAAAGACAAAGTCCAGACACTGCCAGTTCCATAATCCTGGAGCCCGATCCCAGGATTTTAGTCCAATCACCAACACTCTCAGGACTCTTCCCAGTCGGTAATACGCTGCGGTGTCTTGTCTGTTCCCAGTTCTAAAACTAACACCTCCCTCGTCCCAAACAGAACTGGAACCTGATGATGCTTTAACTGGGCAGGGAACCCAGGCTATGGGTCACCAGCAGCTGGGAATATATTTTAACTTTTCTCCAGCAGGTAAATTGAGTACATTTGTTCACCATGTTATTGCTGAGCGGGATCTGGAGCAGAGCAATTCGCCACCACAACTCCCGTAGTGTAACAAGAACAAAATCTTTTAATATAAAATTGAAAATAAATCACTGGAAGCTCACTACAGGTTTTTCTTCTTTTTGATGTACAAATATTGACTGACTGCAAGATGTTAGCGACATTCTAATCAGATTTGTATAAATGCAATCCCTACATTCATTAGTTATCTTCTTCATTCCAACAAAGGATTCACATTCCAGGCAGTGAATGCTCAAGGCATCCGGGCATCCACACCGGCTCCAGAGGCCACTGAGGGGCGGTGACCAGAGAGCAATAGAAATGTTCCAAACTCCTTGCAGCTCTGGTGGGCTGTTACCCTGGTGATGGAGGAAGTGGTTCAGGAGAACTAAGTGAAATAAGAAATAACAGACTCAACCTGACATGCTTTGAGCTTCATTATGACAAAGATGAACAGAGAACACTCGGCCATTTTGTAATGGGGAAGCTAAAATTCCAATGTCTGTTTTAACCCTGTCTCGGGGTGCATCCAGTAAATCTGTTGGTAGTTCCATCCCTACAGAACTTCCAGCAGTGCAGAAGCTGTTCCGAAATCAAAACACGCTGTTGGATGCCGCTTGTCTGTTCCAAATGTCACTATAGGATATTTACAAAGTCCATCACACAATGCATTGTGGTGATAACCATTAAGTGTCCTTCTCTGTTCAACTGAGTGTTTAAAAATTCCATCATATTCTTGTGTCTGCAAATAACTTATAACTACAATCAACCACAGGCATTGATGTAGGTTTTATTCAGATCCTGCTACTGGACAGATTGATGGCAGGGAAGCTCCCCAGATACAATTGAATGGGTTGAGATTGTGACCTCAGATACAATATTCCCTTCCTGTTAAAAACTTCTTGAACCCATCCACTCCATCCAGACCTCATGATTTCATTGAGGTTCCTGTTCCCAGAGTCACCATCCCACCATTGAGAACAGACCCAGAGACACCAAATTCCCCTCATACTTAAAACCTTTCATTCCAGAATCACTCTTGTGAACTTTGTAAACGAAAACTGGAATAAGCACATTTCCATGAATAACAGAAAATTTGCTGGCTGGATAATTTATTCAGAAAACCTGTGTTTTCCATACTGCCCCAATAGCTGTCTCAAGCTATCTCCTGATGATCTGATATATCTGTGCGTGGAGCCGAAAGAGATGGGAAGATCTTTAATGATAACTCTGTGCCTGAATTTACTTGGGAGTTAGATATAGAAACGAGGAACGTTAGTTAAGTCATAGATTGTATAGGGATTACACATCAGGAGCTTGCTGTCTTGATATGAATTAGGGTGTATAAATCCCCTGGGCCTGAGAAGGTGTACCTCGGACCTTATGGCAGGCTAGTGCAGAGGCTACAGGAGCCCTGGCAGACACGGAATGTTTCAAAGGTATGGTTAATATCAGAGAAATATCTACAATATACTTCCGGAAATCATTTGTCTTTGCAACCATGTTGCTGGTATTTAAGGAACTGAGTTACTGGGGTAGGTTTGAACTGTTATAAACTGATTCCCTGATGCACAGAATGACGGCAGATGTTAGCAGGGGTTCCCAATCCTTCTTATGCCATGGACCCCTACCATTAACCATGGCATCCGTGGACCCCAGGTTGGGAATACCTGCTAGAGGTATACAAAACTACGATGGTAGAAATAGTGTGAATGCGTGCAGGCCTTTGGCCTTCAGGTTGGGTAAGGTCATGGGTTTAGGACAAAAAGTGAAATATTTAAAAGGAATTTGAGGACCAACTCCTTCACTCAGAAGGTGGTGCAAATGTGGATGCAGGTTCAATTGCAGTATTGAAGAGAAGTTTGTGTGGGTACATGGATGAGGGAGGTATAGATGTCTATGGTCTGGGTGCACGTGGATGGGTCCAGGCAGAGAATGGCACAGATTAGATGGGCCGAAAGCCCTGTTTCTGTGCGGTAAGAGAATGAATTACATTGTGCGTCCTACACAAGTCCATTTCCCAGGAGACTTCAATCATTCCAACGAAATCTTCTAAAAAACTGCAAATACAAGAAATACTCTACAGATAAAGAATATCTGTGGAGAGGAACAAAGTTAATGCTTCAGCTCCAACACCCCGTGTCAGAATAGCTGCAAACAATTTCTGATTTGATTTCAGGTCTCCAGCATCTTGAGTGTTGCTTTAATTTCCAGCTGCTCACAGACAGATGACAGTGAATGGGAATTTCCAAACACGGTGACAATACTGAACCCGAGGTAGATAACCAACAATGCAAACACTGAACAGATCATTCCAGATAGTCACTACCTCTGTGTATTGAGATTACCTCGCAGGTCTATTCGATCTCTCTGATCTTTGGTACGTGTGCCCATTCAGCCGTTCTAACCATCAACAAGATGGCGGCTGCTCTCCCGTCTCAGACACATGTTTCTGCCCCATCCTTATTTCCTCCATCCCTTCAATCTCCACACATCTGCCGACCTCTGCTATACGTGAGGACGATCACTGAGTCTTCACCACCCTCTGTGGTGGGGATTTACAGACATTCACCACCCTTGGAGTGGGGACATTTCCCCTCATCTCAGTCCCGGACAGTCCACCCCCTTTTTCAGAGACTGGGATCCCTGGTTCAACCGGTAATGATGTTGTGCATTTTAATGTGTTCACCTCTCAGTCCTCGATTCTCCAAATGGAAGGGTAATCGCATTTGATCTTTCTTCATATGATGACTCACCACTCCAGGGATCAGTCTGGTGAATCTTCATTGCACTCTCCAATGTCTTTGTTAATCCTCTATGGAATTAATTTCCAACGACTGCAGCCCCATGTTTCCCCCTACCTACTCTTATCCCACCCCTGACACTACCTCCACCTTCCCACCTCGCCTCTCACGTGCATCCACTTCTCACTCCCCAGTTCTTGCCCCATCCCCACCCCTCACCTCTCTTCTCAATTTCCCATCTACTCTCAGTCTTAAATACCCCCGACCTGGCTCCACAGCTGCCTCTGCTAATTTCACAAATTCACTACACTCTGACTTTGTCTGTATCTCTGTTATAAATAGACGCCCCTCTATCCTGAGGCTGATTCACCATTTTAATTGTGTGGAATTTGACCGCCTGGATTGCTGATTGGGATCTTCTGTCGGGAGAATTAAGTGAAATGCATGCATCTTTCAGTAGCCCGGATAGCTGGATAATAATGAATAAATGGCCGACAGGTCGGGGAAGTTAACAGGACACACTGCCCAACATCAGACCACCCATGTCAACACTCGTGTCAGTACTCAGTGATGGAAATGTGGTCTCTCCCCCGGAGGACCCTGTACCTCTCCCGATCCCACAGACGATCCGCTTCAATAACGAACAGGAAATAACCACCGCCCTCCGGGGGCTGTGTGCATGCGCAGAGTGATTATTGCGCAATCAGAGCGGAGGGTCTCCCCAGGGAACAAATTCCAGTGACTCACTCCGTGGGGGAAAATCAAACTTACCCCTCACATCTCCTTTAACCTACCCACTCTCACTTTAAATGCATGGCCTCTTATCTCATATATTTCAACCCCGGGAAAAAAGATATTGTCTATCTACTCTATAGATGTCTCTCATGAACTTATAAACGTCTATCAAGTCTCACCCCAGCCTGCGTGTGTCCAGAGAAAACAACACAAGTTTGTCCAGCCTCTCGTTATAGCTCATGCGATCTAATCCAGGCAATATCCTGGTAAACCTCTTCAAAGCCCCAACATCCTTCCTAGAATGGGGGCAACCAGAACTGTATGAATTACTCCAGATGTGGTCTAACTAGTTTTATAAAGCTGCAACACAACTTCCCGACTTTTCAACTCAGTGCTTCAACTAATAAGGACAACCACGCCATTTGCCTTCTTAACCACCCGATCTAACTGTGCAGTCTCTTTCAGGGAGCGATGAACTTAGAGTCTAAAATCCCTCTGATCATCAACACTGTTCAGGGTTTTGCATTTAACAGTGTACTGTCTCTACATTCGAACTACAGGTCTGCCAAGATGATCTTCACCAATCAAATCTCACTGAGATTTCTCAGGTCCTGTTGAATTTATTGCCAAGTGCATAAGTACGGGAAGGTACAGGTACAGAGAAACATTGACTTGCAGCAGCATCACAGGCAGGTGCATTCAGATAACACACAGAACAGAAATTATACAATTCTCTGTCAGTAACAATATAGAAATATGTTTTACGTCATCCTGCTAACAGGACCAGAACAACAGGGGCTGAGCGGCGGCTCATCTCAGACGGTTCGGTGTGAAGGTCTCACATCTCGGACCGACCCCGGCAGATTCTGTCAAGGAAGCGAGGCGAGGCCGCCAGTTCGGGAAAGTTCATCCCCTCCCGCTTCAGGTTTCACCGATCACCTTGTGTTTCTCTCTCCCTTTCCCACCCCCACCTTTTATTCTCCAGTCCTGCCGAAGGGTTTCCACCTGTAACGTCCCAATTCACTCTCACTATGGAATGAGCAAAGTCACTTTAACCCTTTCTCCAGCAGGGAAACAGATAAAACCTATACCCTGATATAGGCGACACCACTTACATCTGATCCCGTAACCGGATGGTGTTCAGTGCGGTGCCGGGTAACCACAGTCTGACTTCCTGGATGAGCGATAATGGACCTGGATCAGAGTGCTTAAGCTGCACAGACAGGTCAGTCTGAGATGAGGCATAAATTGACATTTTCGGACTCCAATGGGTGCTAAATAACTCACACATCACCTGACAACAGATGACGGGCGCGCAAGGTTTCCCAAATGGTCTCATCGTGAGCCCGGGAGCGCGAGAGTAATGAGCTCCGCGAGAGCGCGCGTGTCGGGCAGTGGGCGGGGCGGTGAGCTGAGCTGGTGCGCGAGAGCCCCAGGGAGTCTGCACCGGGATTGACAGGGAACGGGGAGCGTGTCTCTCGGTCCGATACCGTGCTGTCCAGCACCCCAAGTTAGTCATAAATCCAAGCCCCTAACGCAGCTGGGGCACATAAATAACCCACAAAGCTGGACTAAAGATGCTGCCTGGCCTGCTGCGTACACCAGCAACTTTGATATGTTTGCGTAAGTAATTAATGTTTGTTTTCAGTTCAAATACATAAATAAAGTCCTATCTCCCTCCAATGCAATCATTATACCAGCTTACATTAATTAAATTGTCAGAGTTTTTTCTGGTCAGCGGACCAACATGCATAACCGGACCACACGGGCCCCTCAAAACTGCTGATGCAGATACTGACATCATTGCTGAACTGATCCAAAATTTCATCATGCATTCCCCATGTCCATCCCTGTAATACTTCAAACCCGCTGTTTATCAATAATCTCGGCCTTCGACAGAATCAAAGACTTAGCGTCCACTGGCGATAAACGAGAAGAGTTCAAATAGCTCACAATCGACACAGGAACAATAGATGTATTCGTCTGAAATAAGAAACTCTGAAAACGGAATGTGTGTCCGCTGTACAGCTCTCACACCCTTGCTTTGAAACAGGAGGCCATTGTTTTAGAACTGATCTTAATCTTTACCTAACCTGTGGAAAATGTAAATCATGCAAGCAGGAAACAGTTGGAACACAAAAGGCACCACAGCCAGAAGCGATTTCAAAAAAACAAAAATCTCCTTGATCGCTGATCCAATGCACAGACAACTCGGCGTTTGGACATAAAGATCGGAAATAAATATCAGAAGCTGAATTATTTCACCTTAATTCCCGAAGAATACTCTGATAGTGTGGATACGGTGTATCGTTTCTTACAAATAACCCCGGCCACCGCCCCACACGGATCTCTCGTAACCATGGTAACAGACACAACACTGGAGGAACTCAGCAGGTCAGGCAGCTCTATGGATGGGTGTAAACAGTCGACGTTACGGACCGAGTCCCTTCATCAGGACTGGAATGGAAAGGGGAAGCGGGCAGATGATTGACTGATTTGGAAGGTGCGGTTTGTTGTTCTGTGAGACTCAGTGCTCAGGGTCTGTGAGCAAGCAGCAGCCTGTCCCGGCACATTCCTGAGAACAGGGAGCGGCCGTTAGACCCTGGCCGTTAGGCCATTTCTGTGGGTAGGTTATTAAACTGCACACAATACTCCAAATTAGGCCTCATAACCCTCTTAAATCATGCAATCTCCTGTACTGAATACTTTAATTTATGAAGGCCAATGTGCCAAAGATTTCTTCACTACCTTATTTAGTTGTGCCGCCACTTTCAATGGATTGTGGACCTGTATTCCCGGACGCCTTTATTCTACCGCACTCCTCAGTGCCCTACTGCTCACTGTGTAGTCCTATCCTGGTTGATCCTACCGAAGTGCAACAGCTGACAGGTCTGCATCCAATTCCATCTGACATTTCCCTCCTGATACAGATCCCGCTGCAAACCCTGATAGTCTTCAATCGCTGTCAAATACACCCTAAACCTTGGTGTCACCCACAAATTTGCTGATCCGGTTAATCTAATTATCATCGAGGTCATTGATATAGATGACAAACAACGGATGTCAGCACCGATCCCTGTGGAATTCCACCAGTCACAGGTCTCCAGTCAGAGCGGCAACCATCTGCTACCACTATTTGCCTTCCTCCTCCATGCCAACGTCTACTCCCATTTACTACCTCACCCTGAACACCAAGAGAATAAAATTTATTAATCAACACCCTATGCAGGACCTTGTCAAATGCCCATTTAGAAAATATCCAGTGCCTTTCCTTCATCAACTTTCCTGGTAACATTCCTCGTGCCTTCTTCAAAAAACTCAGTAAGATTGTCTAGAACACATGAAGTCATGTTGGATATCCTTAATCAGTCCTGTTTATTTAAATACTCCTATATCCCGTCCTTCCAATGTCTTCCCACAACTGATGTCAGGCACACCGGCCTATAATTTCCTGGTTAATTTTGGAGCCTTTTTTAAACAGCAGATCAAAATTAGCTATCCTCCAATCTTCTGGTACTTCCCCTGTCTTTGAGCATAACATAAACATATCAGCTACGTCCCTGTAATTTCTGCATTCGCATCCATTGGGGTCCGATGGCTGAACTTCTTAGTCGCTGGGGATATATACACTCGAATTTGCCCAATATGCCAAACACTTACTCATCCATACTCTGTATAACATCCATGGCCTCACTTCTCCTTTGCCTCACTTCTATAGATTCTCTTCCTGAGTGAACACAGAAGCAAAAATCCACTTAAGAACTCCTCTATCTTTTTTTGCTCCATGCGTACATTACCATTCTAATAATCCAGATGATCAATTGTGCACCCTGCAATCTTTTGCTTTTAAAATATCGGTATAATCCCTCACCTTGTCTGCTAGGACAACCTTATGCCACCCGATAGCCATTCTTTCCTCAATGTTATCCTGTATTTCCTCGACTCCAAAAGTACCTCACATTTTTTCTACCTGCCTACACCTGTTATACACCTATTTTTTTTCTATACCAGGGCCTTAATCTCTCTTGATAAACTGGTATATTTACCTTTTATTCGGACAGGCACATAAATACATTGAAGTCTACAAATTGTATCTTTCAAGGTTTCCCATTTACCAAGTATTCATTTGTCAGAATATAGCCAATTCACACTAGTCAGATTCTTTCTCATAACATCAAAATTGTTCTTTCTCCAATTTAGCATCTCAACCCCTGGAGCAGAGCTATCGTTGTCCACACTTCCTTTGAATCTGATGACATTATGATCACCGATGCAAAGAATTTCCCTACACAGACTTCTGTTACATGTGTCCTGTCCCAGTCCCTAATGGGAGATCAAGAATCACACTTGAGTCTTTGGGACTTCAATGTACTGATTAACAAAACTTTTCTGAAGACATTTGTCAAATACATGAGTACATCTACTTAATTTACAGTATGAGAGTTCCAGTCCGTATGTGGAAGGTTAAAATCAAATTATAACCAATTATGTTTCTTGCAATTTTCTGTAATGTCTACTAATTTGTTCCTCTAAATCCCTCAGACTCTTGGGTGGTCTATAAGACAGACCCATTAACATGTTTAAACAATTTTAATTTCTCCGATCTACCCATAAGACCTCACTGGATGAGTTGCCCCATCTGTCCTTACTGCACACTGCCGTGACATTTTCCCTGAGTAGTGAAGCCACCCCTACCCCTTTAATCCCTCATGCTCTGTCATGTCTAAAACAACATAACCCCAGAAAATCGAGCTGCCAGTTCTCTGCAAGCCAGTCTCAATAATGGCAACAATATCATAATTCCATGTGTTGATCCATGACCCAAGCTCATCTGTCTTTGCTTCAATACTTGTTGCATTGAAATATAAGTAGCTCAGAACACAAGTCACAACATGGTTAACCTTCCATTCCTGACTCTGTCTGAGGTCTCAACAACATCTATTTGAGAAACTTGGATAGGTACATGGATGGGAGGGGATGGAGGGCAGGTCAATGGATCTGGACAGATTAACAGTTCGACAGGGAGATCAGGAACTGTGCACAGTAAAGCTCCCGGTGTGGGAAAGGGAGAATAGGAATCATTCGCAGTAAAGCAGCCGGTGTGGGATATGGAAACCAGGAATGGTGCACGATAATATCCAAAGACCGAGAATTGTGTGGAAAACCCCCGTGTGGGATTGGAGACTGGGAAACGTACATAATAAACACCCCAGCTGTGGAATACCAAGACTGGGAACCACAATCTCAGGGTGGATTTTTTCAGTGACTTGTGATCAGCCATGACGAACATCCCTGACATTGTGGATGGATAAATATTTAATCCAATAATTCTGGCCTCCCTCACTCGTCTTTGCCTCCTCACCACCACTTCACCCTGCTCTCTTCTCCCTGCCTCTCCCTCACCCTTCCCAACTCGCCCCTTCTACTCACCACCCATCAACCTCGCCGTCCTTTCTCATCATCCCCCCTAGTGCTCACCCTCCTACCCCTCCGCACCCCACACCTTCAGCCCCAATCCCATCTCCCTCGCTGCTCTGTCGTTGACGTCATTCTCACTCGCCTGTCTTTCCTCGCCGCCCAACTCGGTCACAAATCCTCCTCAATGTACAGCCCACCGCCCCTCCCTACTCACTGATGATCTCACTCATCCCTCTCTCCTTGTCAACCTAGTCACACACCTCCTTACTTGCTGCCCCCCTCACTCACCCATTCCTCTTCGATGCCTCCTGCACACCCCTCCTTCGACATCCCACTCACTCACCCCCTCATCGACAACATTTATTCTACCTTCCCCTCCTACTCTCCCTAACCCTATCTCCTACTATGTCACTCCCTCACTCTCCCCACCATTTACTCCTTCCACACTCTCGCTCCTCTCTCTCTCTGCCTCTTTCCTTCATCCTCTCTCCTATTCCAATCCCCTCTCTCTACGCTTCCCATTACCCTCTCACCACCCATCCATCCCTCTCACTGCCCTTTCTTTCCCTCGCTGTACTTCTCCCCCTCTCTATCCCCTCGCGCTAGACCTCTAACCCTGCTTTCCCTCTCCCCACCTCACTCCCCCCTTTGTCCCTCTCCCCTTCTTTCCCTCCCCACATCTCACTCTCTTACTCCACCTCTCTCTTGCCCTCTCCCTTCATTCCCCATCTCTCTACTTCCCCCACACAATTTCAGCTTCCCCCTCTCCACCTTCCACACACTCACCCTGCCCTTCCCCTTACCCTCACGGTCTCCCCCTTGCACTCACCCTTACATCAACAGCAGTTAAACGTTTAGTGGGATCTGTGACTGGGAACACTGCAGCTTCCCTACCCGAGGGTAATGTTAGTTAATTTACAGAATGCCGCAGTTGGGAATGGCACAGACTGGTTTATTTGAAGGAATCTTGGAATTAAAAAAAAGCAACTGCGGATGATGAGAGCTGAGGTAAAAATAAAATTTTGTAAACTCACAGCAAACAGGGCAGTAACTGTAACTTGTAACGTTACGGGTTCGAGACCATAGGTCATGTTCTTTATATCACGTTAAGGGTTCTATCACTCTACCCTGCAGCAGAAATGGATAAATACAATATTAACAAACAACACACATCAAAGTTGCTGGTGAACGCAGCAGGCCAAGCAGCATCTGTAGGAAGAGGTGCAGTCGACGTTTCAGGCCGAGACCCTTCGTCAGGACCATACAATACAATATTAAAGTGACTTTGTTCACATCAGACTGAGAGTGATTTGTCGAACCGGTTCCATTTGATTTCAGCAGTTGTGAGGAACGTGTGTGTGGCAGTTTGCAATGTGTCAAAACGCTGTTGGACTATTCTTGGGGAATTACTGTGTGAACCATTCAACATTTGATATTTATCAAATGTTCCTGTTAAACGAAAGGACGGGGATGAAAAGACTCAAAAACATTAGAGATAGCCGGGAGGTGATAAACTTGATCAAGAAGGAAAAGGAAATGTATGTAAAGCTTCAGAGTTAGGATCAAACAGAACACATGAGCAGTATAAATACACCAGAAAATAACTAAAAAAGGGAATTACAAAAGCCAAGAGGGGTCATTAAAAATTCTTGGCAAGTTGGATTAAAGTGAATCATAAGCCATTCTATACATTCATCAAGAGCAGGGGAATAACTAGGAAGAGAACCGTAATGCGTTCTCTTCAGTAATCATCTCGAATCACATCAGGCTGGCACCATCCCCAGCATTCACAAAACTGCATGTTATATTATATCAAAGAACACCTCACAAATAACTTCTTTGGAAAAGATCTCTAGTTCAGTTGATGACCTGAAGCATCATTGTGCCTATTTTAAAACACAGAAAGCAAAGCAACTTTGTCTATCAAAATGGAGGATGTAAAACAGTTCCACAAAATGGCAGTCTCCATTTCCAAGCACGAGGCAGGAGCAAAGACAACTGATCTGTCTGCTTCCATTGTCCTTGACCCATGAGACTTCGACATTTTCTTCCAGACTTTAAATCCACCATCATTAACAAATTGACAGTAATGAGTTAAATTGTTCCAAATTATCACCATTCTGCATTGATATAAAATTACAGTGCCGCAGCGTGTCCAAATATATCTGTAGATCAACTGCTGAGATATTTATCAAATTAACATTATACAGACAGGCTGCAACAGGGACAGGAGTAAACGGTCCAGATGCACCGACCTCATAACACAGCCAAAACGCTAGATCGATAGATAGATAGATATACTTTATTAATCCCGGGGAAATTTGGTAATTTGGGTAACACAGCCAAACGGGTTCTCGCCCCACATAACCTCGCCCCTGAGATAATGAATTTGATTACTGGTGTCCCATTCTGTGCCCCATCCTGGGACACTGATGGCATTACTGGTGTCTGAAACCGAGCCCCACTTGGGTCTTTAAATAGCATTACAGTGCGCCATTCTGCACCCCATCATGGGACGCTGATGGCATTTATAGAGACCCTTACTGAGACTAATCCTGGGGCATCGTGGGAAAATGTTTGTGTTTCCATCGATTTTGGGAGAGAGAGGATGTGGTGGATGCAGTCGTCACAGAGAGTTACAAGGGATTTCAGCCACCCAGAACAACAGGAGTTGTATTCTATGAACGTCTCGGAGATGGGGTTGTTTTCGCTGCAGTTGGAAGTTTCCACATCCCTTAAGAGGCTAACAATTATACCAGTGCCCAGGAAAAGCAGTGTGAGTTGCATTAAAGGCTATCGTCCACAGCAATCACAACTACTGTGATGAAATGCTTTGAGAGGTTTGGATGACGAGAGTTCGCTCTGCCTATCGCAATTTTCCTGTATCCGTAATAGGTCACAATGCGAACTCATCGGCTCATCACGAGGCTTGTTTCTCGACTAGAGCTCAGCGTGTAATGCAATTATTCCTATAGTTCTGATCAAAAATCTCAAACCCCTGGGACTTTCTGCCTCCCTCTGCAACTGGATCCTGGATTTCCTCACTGGAAAAGCACAATCTGTGCAGATTGGAAATAACGCCTGCACATCGCTGACAATCAACACTGGTGCACCTCAAGGATATGTGCTTCGCCCACTGCTCCACTCTCTCTGCAGCCATGGCTGTGCGGCTCGCCTCAGCTCAAATGCCAGTGACAGATTTGCTAACGACACCGCTATTGTTGACAGATTTTCAGATGGCGAGAAGGCAAACAAGAGTGAGATATATCACCTAGATGAGTGGTGTTCCAGCAACAACCTTGTACTCAACATCGGTAAGACCAACACTCTAACTGTGGACTTCTGAACGGGTAAGATGAGGGCACAGACACACCAATCATCATTGATCGGTCAGCAGTGGAAAAAGTGAGCGACTTCATGTTCCTGTGTGTCAACATCTCTGAGGATCTATCCAGTGCCCAACGTATCGATGCAGTTACAAAGAAGGCACGTCAAGACTATATTTCATTAGGAGTTTTGACGAGATTTGGGATGTGACCAAAGACTCGCAGATTTCTACAGCTGTACTGTAAAAATTGTTCTAACTGGCTGCACACCGCTGGATATGGTGGGGTGGGGTAAGTGGAGAAGCTACTGCACAGGACCGAAATACTGTCAGGAATGTTGTCAATTCAGTCAGCTCCATCATGGGCAGTGGTCTCCATAGCATCCAGGACATCGTCATGGAGCGATGCCTCAAAACAGCAGCATCAGTCATTAGGGATCTGCTTCACCAAGGAGATGCCCTTTTCTCATTGGTATCACCAGGAAGGTGGTACAGGAGATTGAGGGCACACACTCAATGAGTCAGGAACCGTTTCCTTCCCTCTGCCAATTGATTTCTGAATTGACATGGAACCCATGAACCTACTTCACTGAATTCATTTTTGCATAACTTATTTGATTTAACTTTTAGTGACAGATACTTACTGTAATACAGTTTCTTTCTATTATCATATATATTGAATTGTACCGCTGTCACAAAGCCAATAATGTTGAAACATATGCCTATGATATGACACATCGTCCTGATGACTCTTCGGGGATTAATTCTGATTGGTCCATCGGGCTGAAGATCCACTTCCCATGTTCTTCTCCGTTCCCCAATAACAAACTGTGCAGATAGACAGACAAAGATCACATTCCCTATCCCTGGGACCCAATCACAGCCGCTGTGGGGCAGTAATGCCACTGCTCTGCTCGTTGGAGATGGGAAACCATCTTTTTCATTTCACTTTCCACACAGCCAGACTCTGGACATTGCCGATTTGGGGCTGTGTTCATAGGGATATCCCAGGCTTTTTGAAGCAGACTCACTCCACTGCCCTGAGAGGACACTTGCAGTGTGGACGGTGCTGCAGCAGCCCCGGGGACATCAGATCCTGGACTCAGACACTGGGCATTGGGCAACAGCACAACTGTATAATTTCATATTTCATAACTTTCATGGTTAGTTTCTCCCCGGAGCAGTGAAAGTATAACGTGCAAGAATGTTGTTGGTCAGTTATCAGACTGGGACAACGAGACAATTACTGCTCTAGGAAAAAGAGCAGTTACTTTACTGAATTAAAAATATATAGTTTAGTACAATTTAGCAAGACATTTGGCAGAGTCCCACATGGCAGATTAGTCAAGAAGGTCCAGGGGTTTGGCATTCAGGATGAGGTGGCAAACTGACTTCGACATTGGTTTCACGGGAGAAGCCAGTAAGTGGTGGAAGATGGTTTGACTCTCTGACTGGAGACCAATGACTCGTGGAGTGCAGCGGGGTTCAGTGCTGAGTTCATTATTGCTCATCATCTCTGTCAACGATCTGGATGATTTAATTACTGCAATAGTTATAGAACATAGAATAGTACAGCACAGTACAGACTCTTCAGCCCACAATGTTTGCCAACCCTCAAACCCTGCCTCCCAGATAAGCCCCTACCTTAAATTCCTCCATATACCTGTCTAGTGGTCTCTTAAACTTCACTAGTGTATCTGCCTCCACCACTGACTCAGGCAGTGCATTCCACGCACCAACCACTCTCTGAGTGAAATATCTTCCTCTAATATCCCCCTTGAACTTCCCACCCATTACCTTAAAACCATGCCCTCTTGTATTAAGCAGTGGTGCCCTGGGGAAGAGGCACTGGCTATCCACTCTATCTATTCCTCTTATTATCTTGTACACCTCTATCATGCCTCCTGTCATCCTCCTTCTCTACAAAGAGTAAAGTCCTAGCTCCCTTAATCTCTGATCATAAT
Source organism: Mobula birostris (assembly GCF_030028105.1). Taxonomy (NCBI): domain Eukaryota; kingdom Metazoa; phylum Chordata; class Chondrichthyes; order Myliobatiformes; family Myliobatidae; genus Mobula; species Mobula birostris. The sequence continues at coordinate 27,131,620 of NC_092382.1, read as the reverse complement.
CCATACTCTCTAAACCAGGCAGCATCCTGGTAAATCTCCTCTGTACCCTTTCCAATGCTTCCACATCCTTCCTATAGTGAGGCCACCAGAACTGGATACAGTACTCCAAGTGTGGCCTAACCAGAGTTTTATAGAGCTGCATCATTACATCACGACTCTTAAACTCTATCCCTCGACTTATGAAAGCTAACACCCCATAAGCTTTCTTAACTACCCTATCCACCTGTGAAGCAACTTTCAGGGATCTGTGGACATGTACCCCGAGATCCCTCTGCTCCTCCACACTACCAAGTATCCTGCCATTTACTTTGTACTCTGCCTTGGAGTTTGTCCTTCCAAAGTGTACCACCTCTCATTTCTTCGGGTTGAACTCCATCTGCCACTTCTCAGCCCACTTCTGCATCCTATCAATGTCTCTCTGCAATCTTTGACAATCCTCTACACTATCTACAACACCACCAACCTTTGTGTCATCTGCAAACTTACCAACCCACCCTTCTACCCCCACATCCAGGTCGTTAATAAAAATCAGGAAAAGAAGAGGTCCCAGAACAGATCCTTGTGGGACACCACTAGTCACAATCCCTCAATCTGAATGTACTCCCTCCACCATGACCCTCTGCCTTCTGCAGGCAAGCCAATTCTGAATCCACCTGGCCAAACTTCCCTGGATCCCATGCCTTCTGACTTTCTGAATAAGCCTACCGTGTGGAACCTTGTCAAATGCCTTACTAAAATCCATATAGATCACATCCACTGCACTACCCTCATCTATATGCTTGGTTACCTCCTCAAAGAACTATCAGGCTTGTTAGACATAATCTGCCCTTCACAAAGCCATGCTGACTGTCCCTGATCAGACCATGATTCTCTAAATGCCCACAGGTCCTATCTCTAAGAATTTTTTCCGACAGCTTTCCCACCACAGACGTAAGGCTCACTGGTCTATTATTACCTGGACTATGCCTACTACCTTTTTTGAACAAAGGGACAACATTCACCTCCCTCCAATCCTCCGGTACCATTCCTGTGGACAACAAGGATATAAAGATCCTAGCCAGAGGCTCAGCAATCTCTTCCCTTGTTTTTTGTTCAGCAACAGGTTATTTGCCTTGGTCCATACTCATTAAATTAGTTTACAGTAACTCTGTAGTCAGAGCTTTTCTTGTGAACATACCAGGCAGAAATTGGCCACTCAGCCCATCGAACCTCCTGCCCCACGCAGTGAAATCATGGCTTTCATTCCACAATGCCCGCCTGCAGCTTTCTCTAACTGATCACAACTCCACCCACCCCCACCCCCCACTGTCTGCTGTGTCGAGACCTTGAACAGAATCAATGTCTTTGCTTCTAAAGGAAGTTGAGGACATCAGTTCGAAATACCCACAATAAACACAGTCACAATGAGAAAAACAACATGCATTCATCTGAAATGACAAGTTTTGGAAAGAGAAGCTGTGTTGGCTAAACGGCTTTTCGCACACTTGCTTTGAAATCGTAACCCCTGATTCAAGAAGTTTTTAACATTGACATAAATTGTGGAAAATCTCAACCGTGCAGACAGGAAAATGCAAGAACACAAATACCACAACCAACAGAAGAGACAAAATAGAGCGATTAACTTCTTGCAATACACACAAAATGCTGGAGGAACTCAGCAGGCCAGGCAGCATCTAGGAAAGGAGTCCTGGCCGAAGGGTTTCAGCCTGAAATGTCCACTGTTCACTCTTCTCCATAGACACTGCCTGGCCTGCTGAGTTTCTCCAGCATTTTGTGTGTGTTTCTCCGATTTCCAGCATCTGCAGCATTTTCTCTTGTTTGCGAATATCTTCTTGGTCACTGATCCAAAACATAGGTAACATGTTGACTGGAAATAAAGATCGGAAATAAATATCAGAAGCTGAATTATTCTCACCTTAATTCACCAAGAATGCTCAGTCTCAGTGTGGGTATGTTTTCATGTCATTTTCTTCTAACTTCATCCCAGACCATCAGGCCAGGGTCATTCAGTAGCTATGGGGGAGGGGCCGGTGTTGCTGTTCAGTGAGACTCACAACGCGATTTTCTGTGTACAAGCTGCTGCCTGTTTGCAAGGCAGATTCCAACTCGCACACATTCCTCAGAGCAGGGAGCAGTTTCTGTGCGGAAAACAAACAAATCGGTTTGATATTTCGCACTCACATTCAACTGTGAACAAAGCTAATTTAACACAGTATTTAAATACTTCTGTTACATGGGGAAAAACAATAAAAACACAATGGTATAGAAAAGAAAGTTCAGCAGTGTCTGCAGTCTGAATGTCTACTTGATAAAATTACTATCAGTTTTTGAGAGTTTCCGTTATTTTACCTGAAACACCCATCTTCTGTACATATATCTGAATATATATATATATACACAAGTTAATTAAATAAGTCAATCTGGAGGGGGGGGGAGAGGGGCAGGGGAGAGGGAGAAGTTGGATAGAGGGGGGATACTGAGTGTGAGAGCATTTGAACTGAGAGGGGAGTGTGGGAGAGGAATTTGACCTGTATTCACTCTATCCCATTGTTTGGTTTCTGATGCACCGATCGTACCAATGTCAGGTATACAGTTCCCTAAAATAGAGTAACATTTAGACAGTTCGATAGAGAATGCACTTGGCTTCATAGGAAAAGGCACTGAGTATCGGAGTTGAGAGGTTACGTCACAGTTACACAAGAGGTTGGTGTTGCCACACTGTGCTTGGTTTTGGTCGCCCTGCAGTAGGAACAATGATATTGAGCTGGAAGGAAGGCAGAGAGAGATTTAAACATACCTTTTTCTCAACAACTTCAATTCCCAAGCCCTGACCATCACATTTTCACCCTGGATGTCCAGTACCTATACACGTCTATTCCCCTGTCAAGAAGATATTTGCTTCTTTCTCCACGAAAGTACCAACCAGCCTCCTCCGTCTGGCAGAACTGGTCCTCACCCTTAACAAGTTCTCCTCTGGCTGCTCTCATTATTTCCAGAATTGAGGGTTAGCCATTGGCACCTGCATGGCCCTCAGCTCTCCATGCTTTTTGTTGGCTACGTAGAACAGTCCATGTTCCAACCCCTTTCAGATAATGTTTCTTTCATTACATTGTCACAAAAACAAAGGAGCTGATTGTGGACGACAGGAGGAATGGAGACAGGCTAACCCCTATTGACATCAGTGGATCTGGGGTTGAGAGGGTGAACTGCTTTAAGTTCCTCGGTATAAACATCACCGAGGATCTGACGTGATCTGTATACACCGGCTGTGTGGTGAGAAAGGCACAACAGCACCTCTTTCACCTCAGATGGTTGAAGAAGTTTGGTATGGGCCCCCAAATCCTAGGAACTTTCTACAGGGACACAATTGAGAGCATCCTGACTGGCTGCATCACTGCCTGGTATGGGAACTGTACTTCCCTTAATCGCAGGAACCTGCAGAGAGTGGTGCAGACAGCCCAGCGCATCTGTAGATGTGAACTTCCTACCATAAAGGACATTTAAAAAGGCAGGTGTGTAAAAAGGGCCCGAAGGATCATTGGGGACCCGACTCACCCCAGCCACAAACTATTCCAGCTGCTACCATCCGGGAAACGGTACCGCAGCAAAAGGACCAACAGGCTCCAGGACAGCTTCTTCCACCAGGCCATCAGGCTGCTTAATTCATGCGGACACAACTGTATTTCTATGTTATATTATTGTACATATTTATTATAAATTACTATAAATTGCTCATTGCACATTTAGACAGAGACGCGATGTAAACATTTTTACTCCTCATGTATATGAAGGGTGTAAGTAATAAAGTCATTTCAATTCAATTGACGACTGCATTGGTGCTGCTTTATATATCCACGATCAGGTCATCAATTTCCTCAATGTTGCTTCCAACTTCATCCCATCTTTAGATTCACATTGTCTGTTTCTGAAACCTCTCTCTCATTGCTCGATCTCTGGAAGAAAACTCTTTTATAAATTTACCACGGCTATCTTGACAATAACTTTCTGCCCTGCCTCCTGTAAAAATGCTATTCCATTTTTTTCGTTCCTTCCTCTCCGCTGGATCTGTTCCCAGGATGAGGCTTTTCACTGATTACAGAGGAAGAGTCGTTTTCTGCCTGAGCCAGATCAGGATGGATTAATCCACAGGGCCTGACAAGGTGTTCCCTCAGATCCTGATGGAGGCAAATGCAGAAATTTACAGGGTCCTAGCAGAGATATTGGCATCATCCTAAGTGACTGGTGAGTAACCAGTGCAATGGAGAATAGTCTATGTTGTTCGGCAGTTCAATCAAGTCTCTAAAAATAACCAAGGAAATTATAGGCTGGTGAGCCTGACATCAGCAGTGGGAAAGTAATTGGATGGTATTCTGAGAGACTGGATTTATACGTACTTCGACAGACATGGCCTGATTAATGATAACCAGCATGTCCTAGTGAGTACTTGGCCACGTCCAATCAATCTCATACAGTTTTTCAAAAAGGATGTCAGGAAAGTTGATGAAGGCGGCAAGGCAGTGGATGTTGTTTACATTGGATTGCAAGGCATCACCCAAGGGGACACCTTGTCAGGCCCTGGAGATTTATCTATCTTAACCTGCCTTGTGACCGCAATCACCCCCTCCTCTGTACACTAAATAGCATCTCTGGCTTCAGTTCTGCTTTGCCTCACTTTTTTAGATTTTGTGTCCCCCCTCCTATGATCTCCCATATTCCATTTGTGGCCACACATAGATTACTATCCTGATCTCCAGGAGGACCAATTTCATTCCTTACAATCCTTGTGCCCTTATCATATCTGTAGATCTCCTAGGATTCTCCTTCATTTTGCCTGCTAGGACAACCTCATTCCTTACTTTAGCTCTCACGTTCTTTCTTTATGCTCTCTTGCATTCCTTACACTCCAAAAGTACCTGATTTATTCCACCCTCCCCATATCTGAGATGCACCTTCTTTTTTAGTTTCTTAACCAGTGCCGCAATAACTCTTGAGAACCAAAGTTCTCTAAGCCTGTTATAATTACCTTTAATTCTGACAAAAACACACACAAGCTTTGTACTCTCAATATTTCACTTACCGTGTGCACCCTTGCTAGAAAACAATCTGTCCAAATACACACTTGCCAGATCGTTTGTGACACCATTAAAATTGCCCTATCTCTAGTTCAGAATCTGCACCCATGAATCCATAATTACTTTGAAATTAATTGTATTATGATCACTCAATGCAAAGCACTGCCCTACAGAAACTTACTACATCGCCCCTGTCTTATCCCCTATCGGCATCCGTTAGTCTTGCGAGACCTTGGATCTGCGCCTGGAAAGTCTTCACTCTCCAGGGCGCAGGCCTGGGCAAGGATGTATGGAAGACCAGCAGTTGCCCATGCTGCAAGTCTCCCCTCTCCACGACACCAAGGTTGTCCAAGGGAAGGGCATTAGGACCAATACAGCTTGGCACCAGTGCTGTCGCAGAGCAATGTGTGATTAAGTGCCTTGCTCAAGGACGCAACACGTTGCTGCGGCTGGGGCTCGAACTTGCGATCTTCAGGTCGCTAGTCCAATGCCTTAACCACTTGGCCTACTGATTAAGGAAACCTTCCTGAACACATCTGACAAACTCTATCATATCCAGACATTTTACAGTTTTGGAGTCCCAATCTATATGTGAAAAGTTTAAATCACCTACCATAGCAAATTATGTTTCTTGTAGCAGTCTGTGATAAGTTCTACAAGCTTGTCCTCTAAATCTCAGGGATTATCGGATGCTTTGTACTATGGCCTGAATGAAGTGGAATACCATTTTTATTCTTCATTTCCTCCATGAAAGCCTCACTGGACGAGTTCTCCTGTGTGTCCTGACTGAGCACAGTGGTGACATTTTCCCTGAGTAGTAACACGACCCCTCCCCTTTAATCCTTTCCGCTCTGTCCTGTCTACAACTACCGAACCCCTTAATATTGAGCAAGCAATCCTGCCCCTCCTGCAACTAAGTCTAACTAAGAGCTATAACATGATTATTCCATGTGTTGATCCATGCCCTGAGCTCATCTGCCTTGCCTTCCATACTTCTTGCATTAAAATACAAGCATCTTAGAATGTTAGTCACAGCCTTTTGATTGCTGACTTTGTCTGAGGTCTTAAGAATGTCAGTTTGAGGAACTTGGATAAGTACATGGGTGGGTGAGGTACAGAGGTATGGTCAATGGGACTTGATAGATTGACAGTTTGACACAGAGACGGGAACAGTGCCCAGTACAACCCCTGGTGTGGGATAGCCTGATTGGGAATCATGTGTGGCAAAACATCCGGTGTCGGAGAAGGACACAGCAAATGGTGCACAATGGGATACAGAGAATAGGAATTGTGCTTGGTAAAAACCCTGCTGTGGGATTGCAGACTGGGAACCGTGTGCAGTACAATGCCCAGTGTGGGACACAGAGACCGGGAACCGTATTAATACCATAATTTTTTTTCAGTGACTTGTGATCAGCCACGACTAACGTCCTTGCCACTGTGGATGAATAATTCTGACCAGACACACTGCCTCGCTACTCATTCATGGCTCCCCACCGCCACTCTCCATAACCCTGCTCGCTTCATCCCTCTCTCTCCCTCTCCCTTCCCAACTCACCCCACTCCCCTTGCCACCCATCACCCTCACCCCTCCTTTCTCATACGTGAGTGGGAAGTTTGGTGAATGGGAAGCTTTTAAATTCCAACAAAAGGGAACCTAAGCAGCTGCAGGAAAGGAGAAGATGAAACATGAAGGCAGACTAGCCAATAACATGAAGCAGGATACCAGAAGATTATTCAGTTATATAAAGAGTAAAAGGGAGGTGAGAGTTGATATTGGACACTGGAAAATGATGGAAAATCATTTTCCTGTGGGCATACTCAGCAAATCTATAGAATAGTAACTAACAGGATCAATGAAAGATCAACCAGAGTGCAGAAGATACCAAATTGTGCAAATGGAAATATAAAATAAATAGCAATAAATAATGACAACATGAGATAATGAGATAAAGAGTCCTTAAAGTGCAATGGAGTAATGGAGGAGAAGGAAATGGCAGATGAACATAACAGGTACTTTGCATCAGTCTTCACTGTGGAAGACACTAGCAGTGTGCCACAGGTCTGTGAGTGTCAGGGAGCAGGAATGAGTGTCATTGCTATTACAAAGAAAAGAAGTACAATACAAACTCAAAGATCGAAAGCTGGATAAGTCAACTGGGCCACATCCCAGAGTCCTGAGAGAGGTTGCTGAAGAAATAACGGATGCATTGCTCATGATCTTTCAGGAATCATTTGATTCTGGCAGGACCCGGAGAAGTGGAAGATTGCAAATGTCACTCTGCTCATTAAGGAGCGAGGACGGTAAAAGAAAGGACATTATAGACCAGTTAGCCTAATGCTAGTGGTTGGGAAAGTGTTGGAGCCTATTATTAAGAATTAGGTTTCAGGATACTTCGAGACTAGTGATAAAATATGTCAAAATCATCATGGTTTCTGGAAAGGAAAATCTTGCCTGATAAATCTGCTAGAGTTCTTCAAGGAAGTAACAAGCAGGGTGGACAACGGGGAGACAGTGAATGTAACTTACCTGCATTTTCAGAAGGCGTTTGATAAGGTGCCACACATGAGGCTAATTAACAAGCTAAAATCCTGTGGCATTACTGGAATGAGACTGGTATGATCAGCTGAATAGCTGACTGGCAGAAGGCAATGAGTGGGAATAAACGGGGCCTTTTCTGGTCGGCTGCCAGTGACTAGTGGTGTTCGTCAGAGTTCTGTATTTGGACCGCTACTTTTCACATTGTTTGTCAATAATGTAGATAATGGAATTGTTGGCTTTGTGGCAAAGTTTGTGGATGATAGGAAGATAGGTGGAGGGATAGGTAGTGCTGATGAAGCAATAACTCAGACAAATTGAAAGAACAGGCAAAAAAGTGGCAGGTTGAATACAGTGTTGGGAAATGTATGATAATGCATTTTGGTAAAATGAACAATAGTGCAGACTATCAGCTAAATGGGGAGAAGGTTCAAACATCAGAGTTGCAGAGGGAATCAGGAGAACTCAGGCAAGACTCAAGGTTAATTTACAGGTTGAGTCTGTGGTAAAGAAGGCAAATGCAATGTTGTCATTTATTTCAAGGGGAATAGAATATAAAAGGAAGGAGAAAATTCTGAGTCTCTGTGAGACACTGGTCAGCCCATATTTCAAGTGTCGCCAACAGTTCTGGGCCCAATATCTCAGAGAGCACGTGTTGTCTTTGTTGAGTGACCACAGGAGGTTCATGAGGATGATTGATTCCAGCAATGAAGGGTTAACGTATGAATAGCATTTGGCAGCTTTGGGCCTGTACTCACTGGAATTTAGAGAAATGCTGGGGAATCTCATTGAAACTTACCAACTGCTACAAGGACTGGCTAGGGTGGATGTGGGAGAGGATGGTTCCTGTGGTGGGGGTATCCAAAATCTAGAGGGCGCAGCCTCCAAACTGAGGGGCGACCGTTTAGAAAAGATGAAAGAAGGATTTGTTTCAGCCAGAGAGTAGTGAATCTGTGGAATGTTCTGCCACAGACTCTACTGGCAGACAAGTCTGTGTGTATATTCAAGGTGGAAGTTGATTGTCTCCTGATCAGTCAGGGCATTAAAGGATATGGGGTTGAGTGGGAGCAGAGATCAGCCATGAAGGAATGGTGGAGCAGAATCGACAGGCTGAATTCTGCTCCTGTGTCTTTTGGTCTGGTGACTGTCACAAACTGATTTTTTTACGGAATCATGAAAAAAATGTTTTAGAAACAACTATAGACAATGTGAGTCTGAAGGAAAAAACTATAAAATTCCGGAAACTCGCAGCAAGCAGGGCATCGACTGTAATTGGTAACGTTGTGGTTTCGAGACTACCAGTAGTGTTCTTTATATCAGTTTTCACATTCACTGACCTTCCCTGCAGTTAAGCAGACTAATAATGTGAATGTTTTCACACCTGAATGAAAGTGAAACGACAAACCAGTTGGATATGGTTTTAGCAGAACGGCCGAAAGTTCTGCTTGAGGAAAAACTGCCTCCAGTTCTGTGGAATGTGCGGGGCCAGATAGCTGCTTGCACCAGACCCTAAGGTTGTTATATCACAGAAAAACAACCCACACCTTTTCCCAGTACTCTTTCAACCTTATTTATTTCTCTTCTATAGGTAGATGACCAAAACTGCAGTAAACACTCCAAATTCGAACGCACCAATGTCACCAACCTCAAAATAACACCCCATCTCCAGGATTCAGTACATTAATTTACGCAGGCAATCTGGAAAAGGCTCTTTTTTATGACCCAATCTACCTGTGGCACTACTTTAAGTGTATTATACACCAGAATACTAAAGTGAGTTTGTTTACGTGATTGAGAGTGAAATGTCAAACCGGTTGGAATTGGTTTCAGCAGAAAGGCCACTCTCTGTTCTAAAGAACATGCGGGCAGCTGGTTAAACACAGACCCTGAGCTCCGAGTCTCACAGAAAAGCAACCCACATTTTCCAAATCAATCAGTGATATTGCCTCTTCCCCCTTCCTTTCCAGTTCCACTGAAGAGTTTCGGCCTGAAACATTCCCCGTTGTATTCAGTTGCATACATATTGCCCAGACCTGCTGAGTTACTCCAGCATTTTGTCTTTCCCTGGTTACGAAAGATCCGCGACTGGGAGTGTGTGGGCAGTTTGAAACCGCATCACAACACATCCACACTGTTGAATATTCTTGGGGAATTAAGGTGTGAATCATTCAAGTCTGATATGAATTTCGGATCTTTACTCAATCAAATCTTTGTCTGTGATCAAGGAGTCACAGAGTCATAGTTAAGAGAGTCATATTGAAACAGAACACAGTACAGACGCTTTGTCCGAGTCATTTAAACCGCCCGTTCCCGCCCACCTGCACAGTAGCCATATTCCCCCATCCATATTTTCAAAGGCGAAATCGTGCTCGCATGTACCACTTCTATTGGCAGCTCATTCCACTGTCTCTCCGCTCTCTGATTGAAGACGTCTTCACTCATGTCCCCCTGAAACTTTTCACCTTTCACCCATAATGCATGATCTCTGGTTGTCGTTCCACCCGACTTCAGTGGAAAAGGCCTGCTTGCATTTACCTATCTATACGCATCATCATGTTGTACTGCTCTATCGAATCCCCTCTCAATTTTTAGCGTTTCAAGGGTTAAAGTCTGAAACTACTCAACCTTTCCATCACTCAGGTCCTCCGGAAACATCCCTGAAATTTTTCCCAGTACTCTTTCAAACTTACTTGCATCTTTCCTGTAGGTAGGTGACCAAAACTACACACAATACTCTAAATTCAGCCTCACCGATGTCTTATACAACTTCAAAATAACATCCTGTCTCCTGCAGTCAATAATTTAATTTATGAAGGTCATTCTGGCAAAAGCTTTTATTTATGACCCTATCTGCCTGTGGCACTACTTTCAATGAGTTATGGACCTGTATTCCCAGATCCTTTTGTTCCACCACAATTTTTAGTGCTCTACTGTTTACTGTGTAAGACCTACCATAGTGCAACACTTCACACTTGCCTGCATTAAATCCCGTCTGCCATTGTCAGCGCAGAATTTCCAGCTGTTCCGGATCCCACTGTAACCTGTGAAAACTTGCCTCTCTGTCAACTACATCCCCAATCTCGGTGTCATATGCAAATGTGCTTATCAAGTTAAAAACATTATCATCCCAATCATTGATATAGATGGCAAACAGCAACAGACCCAACTACCTTCCTGCGGCTCTCCACTGGTCATAAGCCCCAATTAATGGAGACAATCATCGACCATCACTGTCTACCTTCTCCCAAAACACCATTGTCTACTCCAATTTATTTCCTTACATTGAATGTGATGCAAATGAATTTTCTTGACAACCTCCTACACGGGATTGTTAAATGCTAGCAAAAGTGTATGTAAACAACATCCACTGCATTGCCTTTATCTACTTCCCTGGTAACATTCCCCATAACCTCATCAAAAAAAGTGTGCTGCCAGTAACAAACAAAGTCATGCTGACTGTTCCAAATCAGTCCTGTCTTTTCAAATACTTATATATGCAGTGCTTCTAATAACTTCCACACTACTGATGTCAGAAGCACTGGTCTATAGTTTTCTGGGGTTTTTTTTCAGCCTTTCTTTAACAGCAGAATAATGTCATTTACTTGGATTTTCAGAATGCGTTTGATGAGGTGCCATACATGAGGCTGCTTAACAAGGTAAAATCCTATGGCATTACAGGAAAGACACTGGCATGGATAGCAGAATGGCTGGCAGGCAGGAGGCATCGAGTGGGAATAAAGGAGGCCTTTTCTGGTTGGCTGCCTAGTGGTGTACCACAGGGGTCAGTATTCAGTCTGCTGCTTCTCACATTGTTAGCCAATGATTTAGATAATAGAATTGATGGCTCTGTGGCAAAGGTTGCGGATGATATGCGGGTAGGTGGAGGGGTAGGTAGTGCTGAGGAAACAATGCGACTGCAGCTGGACTTAGACAAATTGGAAGAATGGGCAAACAGTGTCAGATTGAATACAATGTTGGGAAAAGTATGATGATGCATTTTAGTACAAAGAATGATAGTACACACTATCATCTAAATGGGGAGAAGGTTCAAATGTCAGAGCTGCAGAGGGACTTTGGAGTCCTCATGTAAGACTCCGAGGAAGTTAATTTACAGTTTGAATCTGCGGTAAAGGCGGCAAATGAAATGTCCTTTATTTGATGGGGAATAAAATATAAAAAACAAGGAGATAATGTTGTTTGAGATAATGCCGAGCCTTTATAAGACACTAGTCAGGCCACACTTTGAATATTGTCAATGGTTTTGGGCTCAATATCTCCGAAAGGATGTGTATTCATTGTGCAGAGTACAGAGGAGAGTAACGAGGATGATTCCAGGAATGAAGGGGTTAACATCTGAGGAGTGTTTGGCGGCTTTGGGCCAATATTCACCTGCATTTAGAAGGATGCAGGGATGGGGTGGGGGAGGATCTCATTGAAACCTACCGAATGTTGAAAGGACTGGCTAGGGTGGAAGTCGAGTATCTTTCCTTTGGTGGGGGTATCCAACACTAGAGGGCACAGCCTCAAAATTGAGGAAGGTACCCTTTAGAGCAGTGTTAAGAAGAATTTTTAGCCAGACTGTAGTAGATCTGTGGAATGCTTGGCTACAGGCTGCACTGGAGGCCAAATTCATGCATATATTTAAGGCGGAATGTCAGAGTTTACTGATTTGTCAGGGCAAAGGATATGGCAAGAGGGCAGGTGTATGGGGTTGTTCTTGATGCTGGATCAGCAGCTTGATACCACCCAAAATGCACCCCCTACGGTTCGCCGACTAGAAACATAGAAAACCTACAGCACAATACAGGCCCTTCGGCCCACGAAGCTGTGCCAAACATGTCATTACCTTAGAAATCACTAGGCTTACCCATAGCCCTCCATTTTTCTGAGCTCCATGTACCTATCCAAAAGTCTCTTAAAAGACCCTACCGTTGCCGGCAGCCCATTCCACGCACTCACCACTCTGAGTAAAATACTTAACTCTGACATCTCCTCTGTACGAACTCTCCAGCACCTTAAACCTGTGTCCTCTTGTGGCAACCATTTCAGCCTTGTCAAAAAGCCTCTGACTATACACATGATCAATGCCTCTCATCATCTTGTACACCTCTATCAGGTCACCTCTCATCCTCCGTTGCTCCAGGGAGAATAGGCCGAGTTTACTCAACCTATTCTCATAGGCATGCTCCCCAATGCAGGCAACATCCTTGTATATCTCCTCTGCACCTTTTCATTGGTTTCCACCTCCTTCCTATAGTGAGGTGACCAGAACTGAGCACAGCACTCCAAGTGGGGTTGACCAGGGTCCTATATAGCTGCAATGTCCCACTGTAACCTCTGACAGCCCTCCACACCATCCACAACACCCCCAACCTTTGTGTCATCAGCAAATTTACTCACCCATCCCTCCTCTTCCTCATCCAAGTCATTTATTGAAATCACAAAGACCACGGGTCCCAGAACAGATCCCTGAGGCACACCACTGGTCACCGGACTCTATGCAGAATATGATGCATTTACAACCACTCTTTGCCTTCTGTGGGCAAGCCAGTTCTGGATCCACAAAGCAATGTTCCCCTTGGATCCCATGCCTCCTACTTTCCCATAAGCCTGCGATGGGGTACCTTCTCAAATGCCTTACTGAAATCCATATACACTACATCTACTGCTCTTCCTTCACCAATGTGTTTAGTCAGATCCTCAAGAAATTCAATCAGGCTCGTAAGGCACAACATGCCCTTGACAAAGCCATGCTGACAATTCCTAATCATATTATACCTCTCGAAATGTTCATAAATCCTGCCTCTCAGGATCTTCTCCATCAACTCACTGGTCTATAATTTCCTGGGCTAACTCTATTCCCTTTCTTGAATGAAGGAAAAACATCCGCAACCCTCCAATCCTCTAGAACCTCTCTCGTCCCCATTGATGATTCAAAAATTATCACCAGAGGATCAGCAATCTCCTCCCTCGACTCCCACAGTAGCCTGTGGTACATCTCATCCGGTCCCGGTGACTCACCCAACTTAATGCTTTCCAAAAGCTACAGCGCATCCTCTCCCTTAATATCTACATGCTCAAGCTTAACAGTCTGCTGCAAGTCATCACTACTATCACCAAGATCTTTTTCCATAGTGTATACTGAAGTAAAGTATTCATTAAGTACCTCTGCTGTTTCCTCCGGTTCCATACACACTTCCCCACTGTCACACTTGATAGGTCCTATTCTTACACATCTTACCCTCTTGCTCTTCACATCCTTGTAGAATACCTTGGAGTTTTCCTTAATCCTGCCCGCCAAGGCCTTCTCATGGGCCCCTCTGGCTCTCCTAATTTCCTTTTTAATCTCCTTCCTGTTAGCCTTATAATCTTCTAGATCTCTAACATTACCTAGCTCTCTGAAGCTTTTGTAATCTTTTCTTTTCTTCTTGACTAGATTTATTACAGCCTTTGCACACCACAGTTCCTGTACCTTACCATAACTTCCCTGTCTCATGGGAACATACCTATGCAGAACTCCACACAGATATCCCCTGAACATTTGCCACATTTCTTCCGTACTTTTCCCTGAGAACATCTGTTCCCAATTTAAGCTTCCAATTTCCTGCCTGACAGCCTCAATATTCCCCTGACTTCAATTAAACATTTTTCTAACTTCTGTGTTCCTATCGCTCTTCAATGCTATTGTAAAGGAGATAGAATTATGATCACTATCTCCAAAGTGCCCTGAGAGATCGGACACCTGACCAGATTTATTTCCCAATACCAAATCAAGTACAGTCTCTCCTTTTCTAGGCTTATCTACATATGGTGTCAAGAAACCTTCCTAAACACACCTAACAAACTCCACCCCATCTAAACCGCTTGCTCCAGGGAGGTGCCAATCGATATTTGGGAAATTAAAATCTCCCATCATGACAACTTTGTTATTATTACACCTTTCCAGGATCTGTTTCCCTATCTGCACCTCAGTATCCCTGTGACTATTGGGCGGCCTATAAAAACCACCAAGTTATTGACCCCTTCCTGTTCCTAACCTCCACCCACAGAGGCTCAGTACAGAAACTCTCCATGATGTCCACCTTTTCTGCAGCCGTGACACTATCTCCGATCAACAGTGCCACGCCCCCACCTCTTTTGCCTCCCTCCCGGTCCTTTCTGAAACATATAAGACCCGGCACTTGAAGTAACCATTCCTGTCCCTGAGCCATCCAAGTCTCTGTAATGGCCACCACATCATATCTCCAAGTACTGATCCTGAAACATAGAAAACCTACAGCACAACACAGGCCCTTTGGTCCATAAAGCTGTGCTGTACATGTCCTTACCTTAGAACTACCTAGGCTTACCCATAGCTCTCTATTTTCCTAAACTCCATGTACCTATCCAGGAGTCTCTTTAAAGATGCTATTGTTTCTGCCTCCACCACCGTCGCCGGCAGCCCATTCCACACACTCACCACTCTCTACATAAATAACTTACCCCTGACATCTCCTCTATACCTATTTCCAAGCACCATAAAACTCTGTCCTCACATGCTAGCCATTTCAGCCCTGGGAAAAGGCCTCTGACTATCCACATGATCAATGCCTCTCATTATCTTGTACACCTCCATCAGGTCACCTCTCATCTTCCGTTGCTTCAAGGAGAAAAGGCCAAATTCACTCAACCTATTCTCATAAGGCATGTTCCCCAAGTCCAGGCAACATCCTTGTAAATCTCCTCCGCACCCTTTTTATGGTTTCCATGTCCTTCCTGTAGTGAGTGACCAGAACTGAGCACAGTCCTCCAAGTGGGCTCTGACTAGGGTCCTATATGGCTGCAACATTACATCACAGCTCTTAAACAATCCCACGGTTGATGAAGGCCAATGCACCATACGCCTTCTTAACCACAGAGTCAACCCACGCAGCTACTTTGGGCGTCCTATAGACTTGGACCCCAAGATCCCTCTGATCCTCCACACTGCCAAGAGTCTTACCATTAATACTATATCTGCCATCATATTTGACCTACCAAAGTGAACCACCTCACACTTATCTGGGTTAAACTCCACCTGCCACTTCTCAGCCCAGTTTTGCATCCTATCAATGTCCTGCTGTAACCTCTGACAGCCCTCCACACTGTCCACAACATGCCCAACCTTTTTGTCATCAGCAAATTTACTAACCCATCCCTCCGCTTCGTTATCCAGGTCATTTATAAAAATCACGAAGAGTAAGGGTCCCAGAACAGATCCCTGAGGCACACCACTGGTCACCAGCCTCCATGCAGAATATGAGCCATCTATAACCACTCTTTGCCCTCTGTGGGCAAGTCAGTTCCAGATCCACAAAGCTACATCCCCTTAGATACCATGCCTCCTTACTTTCTCAGTAAGCCTTGCATGGGGTACCTTATCAAATGCTTTGCTGAAATCCATATACACTGCATGGCTTTCCCTTCATCAATGTGTTTAGTCTGAAACAATCGATCGACAAATGGTGCAATAGCCACAGCTCTACATACCGTCCTTACACATCTGGAGAAGAAAGATGCTTATGTGAGAATGCTGCTCTTGGACTAGAGTTCAGCATTCAACACCATAGCTCCATCCAGGCTCAATAAGAATCTCAGAGCCCTCACCTTGACCCTGCCTTGGGCAGCTGGATCCTGGACTTCCTGTCAGATTGCCAGCAGGTTGTAAAAGTGGGCTCCCTCACCTCCAACCCTCCGATTGCAAACACAGGTGCCCCTCAGGGCTGCATATTGTGTCCTCTCTTTTACTCCCTGTATACTCATGACTGTATCACCACCCACAGCTCCAATCTGCTAATTAAATTTGCCGACAACGCTACATTGATTGGCCTAATCTCAATCAATAACGAGGTGTCCTACAGGGAAGGAGTCAAGAAAACAACCTTTCCCTCAATGTTGCCAAAACAAAGGAGCTGGTTGTAGACTACAGGAGAAATGGAGACGGGCCAACCCCTATTGACATCATTGGATCTCGGGTTGAGAAAGTGAACAGCTTTAAGTTCCTCGGCATCCACATCACTGAGGACATCACAGTTCCATACTTACCGGCTGTGTGGTGAAAAAAGCACGACAGTGCCTCTTTCACCTCAGACGGTTGAAGAAGTCTGATATGGGCCCCCAAGTCCTAAGAACTGTCTACAAGGGCACAATTGAGAGCATCCTGACTGGCTGCATCACTGCCTGGTGTGGGAGCTGTACTTTCCTTAATCGCAGGAACCTGCAGACAGTGGTGCGGACAGCCCTGCGCATCTGTAGTTGTGAACTTTCCACTGTTCAGGACATTTACAAGGATAGGTGTGTAAAAAGGGCCTGAAGAATCATTGTGGAACCAAGCCATCCCAACCACAGTCTGTTCCAGCTGCTACCATCCGGGAAATGGTACTGCAGCATAAAAGCCAGGACCAACAGGCTCCTGGACAGCTTCTTCCACCAGGCCATCAGACTGATTAACTCACGCTGACTCGAGTGTACTCTATATTACATTGACTGTTCTATTTTTATAAATTACTTTAAATAACTATGATTGCACATTGCACATTTAGATGGAGATGTAACATAAAGATTTTTACTCCTCACGTATATGAAGGACATAAGAAATAAATTCAATTCAATTTCATTTAATTCATCTCAGTCCCGGACAGTGCACCTCCTTTTACAGAGACTGGGATCCCTGGTTCCAGATGTTGTGCATTTCAATGTGCTCACCTCTCAGTCTTCGATTCTCTAAATGAAAGGGTTATCGCATTTGATCTTTCTTCATATGATGACCCCACCACTACGGGGATCAGTCTGGTGAATCTTCATTGCACTGTCTAACCTCACCCGTGTTTCCACCATGACTCTTCTCCCACCCCTAACACTACTTCCACCTTCCCACCTGCCCCTCACCTGGATCCACTTTCACTCCCCAGCTCTTGCCCCATCCCCACCTCTCACCTATCTTCTCAATTTCCCATCTACTGTTGGTCTTAAATACCCCCAGCTGGGCCTCTGCAGCTGCCTCTGCTAATTTCACAAATTCGCCACACTCTGGCTAAAGAAATTTTGCTGCATCTCGGTTTTAAATATGCATCCCTCTATCCTGAGGGGCATTCACAATTTTAAGTGTGTGCAAATTGACCGCCTGGGTTGCTGATTGGGATCTTCCGCAGGGAGAGTTAAGTTTAGGGAATACATCTTTCAGGAGCGCAGATAGCTGGTAAATAAATGAATAAGTGGCCGGCAACACACATAAAATTTGCTGGTGAACGCAGCAGGCCAGGCAGCATTTATAGGAAGAGGTACAGTCCGTTTTGGGCTGAGACCCTTGGTCAGGACTAACTGAAAGAAGAGATAGTAAGAGATTTGAAAGTGGGAGGGGGAGGGGGATATCGGAAATGATAGGAGAAGACAGGAGGGGGAGGGATGGAGCTAAGAGCTGGAAAGTAAATAAATAACAGATGGGGTATGTAGGGGATGTAGGGCATTAGCGGAAGTTAGAGAAGTCAATGTTCATGCCATCAGGTTGGAAGCTACCCAGACGGAATACAAGGTGTTGTTCCTCCAACCTGAGAGTGGCTTCATCTTGCCAGTAGAGGAGGCCGTGGATAGACATGTCAGAATGGGTATGGGACATGGAATTAAAATGTGTGGCCACTGGGAGATCCTGCTTTCTCTGGCGGACAGAGCGTAGGTGTTCAGAGAAATGGTCTCCCGGTCTGCATCGGGTCTCACCAATATATAGAAGGCCACATCGGGAGCACCGGACGCAGTATATCACCCCAGCCGACTCACAGGTGAAGTGTCACCTCACCTGGAAGGACTGTCTGGGGCCCTGAATGGTAGTGAGGGAGGAAGTGTAAGGGCATGTGTAGCACTTGTTCCGCTTACAAGGATAAGTGCCGGGAGGGAGATCGGTGGGGAGGAATGGGGGACGAATGGACAAGGGAGTCGCATAGGGAGCAATCCCTGTGGAGAGCGGGGGGGGGGGAGGGAAAAATGTGCTTAGTGTTGGGATCCCATTGGAGATGGCGGAAGTTAAGGAGAATCAAGTGTTAGACCCAGAGGCTGGTGGGGTGGTAGGTGTGGACAAGGGGAACCATATTCCTAGTGGTGTGGTGGGAGGATGGGGTGAGAGCAGATGTGCGTGAAATGGGAGAGAAGCATTTGAGAGTAGAGTTGATGGTGGAGGTGGGAAGCCCCTTTCTTTAAAAAAGAACAGGCAGGTTTGTGGATCTTGGGTAGGAGGTAGAAACAGGAAGTGCAGAGTCTGGGAACTATAAGGTTGGTAGCAGTGGATGGGAGATCCCCTGAGCAGATAAAGTTGGTGATGGTTCCCACACCCCACACTTCCCATTTCTACCTCCTACCCAAGATCCACAAACCTGCCTGTCCAGGTAGACCCATTGTCTCAGCTTGCTCCTGCCCCACCGAACTCATTTCTGCGTACCTTGACACTGTTTTATCCCCGCTTGTTCAATTCCTTCCTACCTATGTTCGTGACACTTCCGAAATTTTTTGATGATTTTAAGTTTACTGGCCCCCACCGCTTTATTTTCACCATGGATGTCCAGTCCCTGTATACCTCCATCCCCCACCGGGAAGGGCTCAGAGCTCTCCGCTTCTGTTTGTATTCCAGACCTAACCAGTTCCCCTCTACCACCACTCTGCTCCATCTTGCAGAATTAGTCCTCACTCTTAATAATTTCTCCTTTGGCTCCTCCCACTTCCTCCAAACTGAAGGTGTAGCCATGGACACCCGTATGGGTCCCAGCTATGCCTGCCTTTTTGTTGGCTTTGTGGAACAATCCATGTTCCAAACCTATACTGGTATCCGTCCCCGACTTGTCCTTCGCTACATCGACGACTGCATTGGCGCTGCTTCCTGCACGCATGCTGAGCTTGTTGACTTCATTAACTTTGCCTCCAATTTTCACCCTTACCTCAAGTTTACATGGTCCATTTCCGACACTACCCTCCCCTTTCTTGATCTTTCTGTCTTATCTCTGGAGACAGCTTATCTACTGATGTCAACTATCAGCCTCCGGACTCTCACAGCTACCTGGACTATTCCTCTTCTCACCCTGTCTCTTGCAAAAATGCCATCCCCTTCTTGCAATTCCTCTGTCTCCGCCGCATCTGCTCTCAGGATGAGGTTTTTCATTCCAGGACCGAGGGAGATGCCCTCTTTTTTACCTGTTTTGACGTGTCAACCCATCGCCTCCTCCCGTGTCAAGATGAGGCCACCCTCAGGTTTTTATAAAGCTGCAACACAACTTCCAGACTTTTGAACTCAAATGTCTCGACTAATAAAGACAACCATACCATTTAGCTTCTTAACCATTCGATCAATCTGTGCAGTCATTTTCAGGGAGAGATGAATGTGGACTCTAAGATCCCTCTGATCATCATCACTGTTTAGCATCTTGCACTTAACAGTGTCCTGTATCTTTACATTTGGCCAACCGAGCTGCCAGGATGATCGTCACTAATCAAATCTCAATGAGTTTTCTCAGGTCCTGTTGAATTTGACAAGTGCACAAGTACGGGAAGTTACAGGGACAGAGAAACACTGACTTGTAGCAACATCACAGGCAAGCACATTCTGATGACACACGGAAAACAAATTATACGATTCTCTGTCAGTAACAATATAGAAATATATTTTACGTCACCATGCTAACAGGACCAGTACAACAGGGACTGGACGGCGGCTCATCTCAGACGGTTCGGTGTGAAGGTCTCACAACCCGGACCGACCCCGGCAGATTCTGTCAAGGAAGCGAGGCGAGGCCGCCAGTTTAGGAAAGTTCATCCCTTCCCGCTTCAGGTTTCACCGATCACCTTGTGTTTCTCTCTCCCTTTCCCACCCCCACCTTTCATTCTCCTGTCCTGCCGAAGGGTTTCGGCCGGTAACGCGACTGTACTCTTTTCCTGGGTGCTGCCGGGCCTGCTGAGTTCCTCCAGCACTTTGCGGAAGTTGCTCGCATTGCCAGCATCTGCCGATTTTCCTCTTGTTTGAGTTCGGGAAAGTTAAAGGGTCTCACTGCCCAACATCAGACCTCCCCCACTCGGGGCCGACTTCAATACTCACCGAATGGAAATTGTCGGTGTTGCCCCGCAGAGAATAATCCGTTCCCGGATCCCGATCCCGATCCCACCGCCGACTCACTTCAACAAAGGACGGAAAACAACACCGCCCTGCCCGTACTGAGCATGCGCGATGTCGTCCTCGCGTCATCAGCGCGGTGGGCGGGGCCTCTGAACCAAACCTGCGGCTCTCTCCGCCAGAGAAAGCAGGATCTCCCAGTGGCCAAACATTTTACTTCCACATCCCATTCTGACATGTCTATCCACCGCCTCCTCTAGTGTAAAGACGAAGCCACACTCAGGAACAACACCTAATATTCCGTCTGGGTAGCCTCCAACCTGATGGCATGAACATCGACTTCTCTAACTTCCGCTAGGCCCCACCTCCCCCTCGTACCCCATCCATTATTTATTTATATACACACATTCTTTCTCTCACTCTCCTTTTTCTCCCTCTGTCCCTCTGAATATACCCCTTGCCCACCCTCTGGGGCCCCCCGCCCCCGTCTTTCTCCCTGGGACTCCTGTCCCATGATCCTCTCATATCCCTTTTGCCTATCACCTGTCCAGCTCTTGGCTCCATCCCTCCCCCTCCTGTCTTCTCCTATCATTTTGGATCTCCCCCCTTCCCCTCTCCCTCTCCCTCTCAAATCTCTTATTAGCTCTTCTTTCAGTTAGTCCTGATGAAGGGTCTCGGCCTGAAACGTCGACTGTACCTCTTCCTAAAGATGCTGCCTGGCCTGCTGTGTTCACCAGCGACTGTGATGTGTGTTGCTTGAATTTCCAGCATCTGCAGATTTCCTCGTGTTTGCAGCTGCCGCATCTCTGCGGCAAAACGGGATCACGTGACGGGAGAAGGGTCTCCCACGTGACCCGGTGACGTCTCCTCGCCCCTCACACGCTGCCCGACGCATTCCCACTTTATTTCATTATTTCCCGTATTATTTCAGCAACATTTTTAATTTTTCCCTCCATATCTTCCCTGTCCCTTCCTCTCCACCCCCCCCCCCCCGGGTCACAGAGTTCTATGTTTATTAACACTAGTTTCTATTCACATTCCTCCGATCACCGAGTCTTCACCGGCCTCTGTGGTGGGGATTTACAGACATTCACCACCCTCGGAGTGGAGACATTTCCCCTCATCTCAGTCCCGGTCAGTCCACCCCCTTTTTCAGAGACTGGGATCCCTGGTTCAGCCGATAATGATGTTGTGCATTTCAATGTGTTCACCTCTCAGTCCTCGATTCACTAAATGAAAGGGTTATCACATTTGATCTTACTTCATATGATGACCCCACCACTCCGGGGATCAGTCTGGTGAATCTTCATTGCACTCTCTATAACAAATACTCTCCAACCTCTTTGTTAATCCTCTATGGAATTAATTTCCATCTTCTGCAGCCCCGTGTTGCCCCAACCACTCACCTCCCACCCCGTCACTATTTCCACCTTCCCACCTCCCCCTCACCTGGATCCACCTCTCACTCCCCAGCTCTTGCCCCATCCCCACCCCTCACCTCTTTTCTCGGACTATTTCCCGTCCACTCTCAGTCCAGAGGGAGGGTCTCGGCCCGAAATGTTGACGGTCCATTTCCCTCCACAGATGCTGCCCGACCCACTGAGTTCCTCCGGCAGTTTGTTCTTTGGTCTGTGTGACCCGTGTTAGTGTGGGGAGCGGGATTTTACACCATATTCCCGGTACAGTCTCAACAAAACACAAATAATTGTCACTTTGCCCGGACCATCGGCCCCGCTTGCAGGGCAACAGTCTGCCGGTGTTTGCCCCCCAATGTGGTGAATCGCCACCACCGTGGGCTCAGACATTTCCACAGATGAGCCCCTCCTGTCCCCACCGGGACAAACATCCTGTCCGCCCCCTCTCTCACCGTCTTCATCCTCTCCCTCCCCGGGGAACCGGCATCAAACCGACGGGCCGAGCGGTCTCCTCCTACCTCTCAGCGACACATCAGACTCCGGCCGCAGGAGACGCTTCACAAACGCCCCAACTTCCCTCGGAGGGAAATGGAAATAAATCAGAAAGCGGACATTTACTTTGACGGTTGTCCCGCCGTGACGGAAAGTTCGGGAGACGGAGTCAGCGGGGGTAACGCCCTCTCGGGTCGTCCGCCTCCGCTATTGGCTGGAAGCAGTGATTGACATTGCTTCGTACCAATGGGAATAGCGCAGCGCGTGACTCCTCTGTTGACAGCGGTGGGGGAGGGGCTGGTCACGTGATTAGTAGCCCGGCCGTTAAACCGACCAAGCTCGAGCTCACCAGCGCGCGGGGCACAAAAGGCCCCGGATGATCGGTTGAGGTGAGAAGGGATCTCCGGGTTGGGGGTCTCACCGGGCGGCGTTTTCAACACCGACTTCGGGTAGTTGCTGTGACTCCGGACTCCGTGACCCGCAATCCCGGGACAGTCCTGCTCTCTTCCCTCTCTCTCAGCCCCACCATCCGTACACGGGCCCCGGGGAGCTTCCGGCTGATGAGGGAATGGGAACCGATGGGTCTCTCAGACAGAGCTGAGCTCCAGCTGTCTAAATGCAAGGATCGGGAACTCGGAGAAAGGGAACAAAATCTTTTACATCAGCTGTTGTGAAAATCACCTTTGTTCTGCCTCCAGTCACAAACAAGAGAAAATCTGCAGATGCTGGAAATCCGAGCAACACACACAAATTGCTGGAGGAACTCAGCATTAGTACTCTTTTCCATAGATGCTGCCTGGCCTGCTGAGTTCCCCCAGCATTTTGTGTCTGTTGCTTGTTCCACCCCCTCTTGTTCTGGACTTTCTACCCGTGAGAACATGTTTTGTCCCACTCTCTCTGGGTACATAATGATATCAAACACCTTTGCCCTGGGCAACAAGTAGCTTTCACATCACAAATGTGCCAGACTCCAATGAGACAGACTACTGCCCTTCCCTTCATATTCATTGGCATTGCCATCACTGAGTTCACCACCGTCAGTCACCTGGGGGAGGGTTCAGGGGAAATATTTATGTACAATACAGAAACTGGTGTTACCTGTGTGTATTGTGGTGATGCAAAAGTTGCTGGAGAATTTGAAAGTGGGAAGAAGTGGAGTGATAGTTTGAAATCTGACTTTTTAAAGCGTCATTTAGCAAGCAAATCAGATATGGACAATGTGCAAAAGCTCTGGTGAGAAAATACTTCATTCCCCGTTACAGGCCTGCTACATAGGTTGTGTGAGAGTGCAGATGAAGTCGATCGAGCCCAGAGGAGATCAAAGTTCTTACTGACAGTGATTTGCTGGCTGTTAAAATGAATACCTCTCTATCTAAAGTCATAGATATGACATGAAGAGAGGTGAGGTACACCCAAGGTGTAGGACACAAGAAACTGGGTGAGAGTCAGGAAGGGGAATGAGGTTAAATCGCCATCGCAGAGTAATCTTGTGTCCATCCCACACAACAACAGGTGGATCCACTTTAGAAACTGTTGGGGGGATTACCTGGCAGAGGAAAGTCAAAGGGGTGAGAGGGGATTCATTAGTGAGGGGAACAGAACAAGAGGGGATTAATATCCTAGTGGTAAGGCTCGCTAGTGCTAGTGTGGGGAGAGAGGGTGATGTGGTTAAAATAAGTTGTAGGGGGAAATGGGAACCAGAATGACAGAACAGATAGTGGGGAGGGTGAATTGAATTGAATTGACTTTATTACATACATCCTTCCTGTACGTGAGGAGTAGAAATCTTTACATCTCCGTCTGAATGTGCAATGTGTAATTTATAGTTGTTTATAATAAATAGTTTGTACATAGGACAGTCAATATAACATAGAAATGCAATTGTATCAGCATGAATTAATCAGTCTGATGGCCTGGTGGAAGATGATGTCCCGGAGCCTGTTGGTCCTTTTGCTGTTGTACCGTTTCCTGGATGGTAGCAGCAGGAACAGGTTGTGGTTGTGGTGAATTGGGTCCCCAATATCCTTTGGGCCCTTTTTACCCCCCTGTCTCTGTAAATGTCCTGAATAGTGGGAAGTTCACATCTACAGATGTGCTGGGCTGTCCGCACCACTCTCTGCAGGTTCCTGCGATTAAGGGAAGTACAGTTCCCATACCAGGCAGTGATGCAGCCAGTCAGGATGCTCTCAATTGTGTTCCTGTACAAAGTTCTTAGGATTTGGGACCCCATCCCAAGCTTCTTCAGCCGTCTGAGGTGAGCAAGGTGCTGTGTGCTCTTTTCACAACACAGCCGGTATGTACAGACCATGTGAGATCCTCGGTGATGTTTATGCCAAGGATCTTGAAGCTGTTCACCGTCTCAACCCCAGATCCACTGATGCCAATAGGGGTGAGCCTGTCTCCATTCCTCCTGTCGTCCACAATCAGCTCCTTTGTTTTTTTAGATTAGATTAGATTCAACTTTATTGTCAGTGTGCCAAGTACAGATACAAAGCCAATGAAATGCAGTTAGCATCTGACCAGAAATGCAAAGAATAGTGTTATTTACAAAATAACTGAGAATAAAAAGTAAGTACTACAGCACACAAATATAAAAGTACGGAGACAGTACAATACGGATGCAATACTGCTTAGTGCTGTGATGTGAGGTTCAGCAGCATCACAGCCTCAGGGAAGAAGCTCTTCCTGTGCCTGCTGGTGCGGGAGCGGAGGCTCCTGTAGTGCCTAGCAGATGGGAGGAGAGTAAAAAGTCCATGGTTAGGGTGAGATGCATCCTTGATAATGCGTTTCGCCCTTCCCAGGCAGTGTTTATGGTAGATGTTCTCAATGGTGGACAATTAGGTGCTGATAATCCGCTGGGCAGTTTTCACCACACAGTGGAGTGCTTTGTAGTCCGAAATGGGACAATTGCCATACATCTCAGGATTGCTACCTGTGCTAGGTGCCAGTGAGGGTAGGAATAGGATGCTCTGGAGGAGGAACAAGTGGCTGAGGAACTGGTGTAGGGGGCAGGGTTTCAGATTTCAGGATCATTGGGACCTCTTCTGGGGCAGGTGGGACCTGTACAAGAGAGACGGGTTACACTTGAACCACAGGGGGACCAATATCCTTTCAGGGAGGTTTGTTAGTGCTATTGGGGAGGCTTTAAACTAGATTTGCAGGGGGGTGGGAACCAGAGTGCCAGAGCTGACAGTGTGGCTGGGGTGAAAATAAATGATGTTGAAAGTTTAAGCAAATCTGCTGATATAAAGGTTGTGAGTGGTGGTAAAAATCTTCTGAGGTGTATATATTTCAATGCTAGGAGTATTGTGGGGAAGGCGGATAAGTTGAGGGCGTGGATTGACACGTGGAATTATGTCGTTGTAGCAATTAGTGAAACTTGGCTGCAGGAGGGGCAGGACTGGCAGCTTAATATTCCAGGGTTCCGATATTTCAAATCTGATCGAGGCAGAGGAATGAAAGGTGGGGGAGTAGCATTGCTTGTTAGGGAAAATATTACAGCAGTGCCCAGGCAGGACAAATTAGAGGGCTTGTCTACTGAGTCCTTATGGGTGGAGCTGAGAAACAGGAAAGGTATAGCCACATTAGTGGGATTGTATTACTGACCACCCAATAGTCAACGAGACTTGGAAGAGCAAATCTGCAGAGAGATAGCAGGCAACTGCAGGAAACATAAAGTTGTGGTGGTAGGGGATTTTAATTTTCCATACATTGATTGGGACTCCCATACTGTTAGGGGTCTAGATGGTTTAGAGTTTGTAAAATGTGTTCAGGAAGGTTTTCTAAATCAATATATAGAGGGACCAACTAGAGGGGATGCAATATTGGATCTCCTGTTAGGAAACGAATTACGGCAAGTGACAGAAGTCTGTGTAGGGGAGCACTTTGGTTCCAGTGATCATAACACCATTAGTTTCAATTTGATCATGGACAAGAATAGATCTGGTCCTAGGGTTGAGGTTCTGAACTGAATGAAGGCCAAATTTGAAGAAATGAGAAAGGATCTAAAAAGTGTGGATTGGGACAGGTTGTTCTCTGGCAAAGATGTGATTGGTAGGTGGGACGCCTTCAAAGGGGAAATTTTGAGAGTGCAGAGTTTGTCTGTTCCTGTCAGGATTAAAGGCAAATTGAATAGGAATAAGGAACCTTGGTTCTCAAGGGATATTGCAACTCTGATAAAGAAGAAGAAGGAGTTGTATGAAATGTATAGGAAACAGGGGGTAAATCAGGTGCTTGAGGAGTATAAGAAGTGCAAGAAAATACTTAAGAAAGAAATCAGGAGGGCTAAAAGGAGACATGAGATTGCCTTGGCAGTCAAAGTGAAGGATAATCCAAAGAGCTTTTACAAGTATATTAAGAGCAAAAGGATTGTAAGGGATAAAATTGGTCCTCTTGAAGATCAGAGTGGTTGGCTTTGTGCGGAACCAAAGGAAATGGGGGAGATCTTAAATAGGTTTTTTGCGTCTGTATTTACTAAGGAAACTGGCATGAAATCTATGGAATTGAGGGAATCAAGTAGTGAGACCATGGAAACTGTACAGATTGAAAAGGAGGAGGTGCTTGCTGTCTTGAGGAAAATTAAAGTGGATAAATCCCCAGGACCTGACAGGGTGTTCCCTCGGACCTTGAAGGAGACTAGTGTTGAAATTGCGGGGGCCCTGGCAGAAATATTTAAAATGTCGCTGTCTGCAGGTGAGGTGCTGGAGGATTGGAGAGTGGCTCATGTTGTTCCGTTGTTTAAAAAAGGATCGAAAAGTTATCCGGGAAATTATAGGCCGGTGAGTTTAACGTCAGTAGTAGGTAAGTTATTGGAGGGAGTACTAAGAGACAGAATCTACAAGCATTTGGATAGACAGGGGCTTATTAGGGAGAGTCAACATGGCTTTGTGCATGGTAAGTCATGTTTGACCAATCTGTTGGAGTTTTTCGAGGAGGTTACCAGGAAAGTGGATGAAGGGAAGGCAGTGGATATTGTCTACATGAACTTCAGTAAGGCCTTTGACAAGGTCCCGCATGGGAGGTTAGTTAGGAAAATTCAGTCACTAGGTATACATGGAGAGGTGGTAAATTGGATTAGACATTGGCTCGATGGAAGAAGCCAGAGAGTGGTGGTAGAGAGTTGCTTCTCTGAGTGGAGGCCTGTGACTACTGGTGTGCCACAGGGATCAGTGCTGGGTCCATTGTTATTTGTCATCTATATCAATGATCTGGATGATAATGTGGTAAATTGGATCAGCAAGTTTGCTGATGATACAAAGACTGGAGGTGTAATAGACAGTGAGGAAGGTTTTCAGAGCCTGCAGAGGGACTTGGACCAGCTGGAAAAATGGACTGAAAAATGGCAGATGGAGTTTAATACTGACAAGTGTGAGGTATTGCATGTTGGAAGGACAAACCAATGTAGAACATACAGGGTTAATGGTAAGGCACTGAGGAGTGCAGTGGAACAGAGGGATCTGGGAATACAGATACAAAATTCCCTAAAAGTGTCGTCACAGGTAGATAGGGTCGTAAAGAGAGCTTTTGGTACATTGGCCTATTAATCAAAGTATTGAGTATAAGAACTGGAATGTTATGATGAGGTTGTATAAGGCATTGGTGAGGCTGAATCTGGAGTATTGTGTTCAGTTTTGGTCACCAAATTACAGGAAGGATATAAATAAGGTTGAAAGAGTGCAGAGAAGGTTTACAAGGATGTAGTCGGGACTTGAGAAACTCAGTTACAGAGAAAGGTTGAATAGGTTAGGACTTTATTCCCTGGAGCGTAGAAGAATGAGGGGAGATTTGATAGAGGTATATAAAATTATGATGGGTATAAGATAGAGTGAATGCAAGCAGGCTTTTTCCACTGAGGCAAGGGAAGAAAAAAACCAGAGGACATGGGTTAAGGGTGAGGGGTGAAAGTTTAAAGGGAACATTAGGGGGGGCTTCTTCACACAGAGATTGGTGGGTGTATGGAATGAGCTGCCGGACGAGGTGGTAAATGTGGGTTCTTTTTTTAACATTTATGAATAAATTGGACAGATACATGGATGGGAGGTGTATGGAGGGATATGGTCCGTGCGCAGGTCAGTGGGACTAGGCAGAAAATGGTTTGGCACAGCCAAGAGGGGCCAAAGGGCCTGTTTCTGTGCTGTACTTTCTGTGGTTTCTATGGTTTAACACTGAGATGCAGTTGGTGAGTATGCTCTCAATGGTACAGTGGTAAAAGTCTGTCATATCCTGGGACAGAGGTGAGCTTTATTGATGCTCCGCAGGAAGTAAAGACGCTGTTGCGCCTTTTTGATCAAGATGGAGGAGTTCAGGGACCAGGTGAGATCCTCGAAAATGTGGACACCAAGGAATTTGAAGCTTGATACACGATCCACTACAGTTCCGTTGATGTAGATTGGGAGTGTGGCTCCTAGCATGCCTGAAGTCCACAATGATCTTGGTCTTCTGGGTGTTAAAGGCCAGATCATTGTTGGCACACCACGCAGCCAAGTGCTGGACCTCATCCCTGTAGGCTGTCTCGTCATCCCCTCTGATCTGGCCAACCACCATGGTGGCCTCTGCGAACTTGATTATGGAGTTAGAACCATGTACAGGAACGCAGTCATAGGTGAAGAGGGAGTACAGAAGAGGGCTCAGCACACAGCCTTGAGGCACGCCGGTGTTCAGGGTGAGAGTGGAGGAGGAGAGGTTATCTAACTGATTGGGGTCTGTTAGTCAGAAAGTCCAAGGTCCAATTGTAGATGGATGAGCTGATAGCAAGCTGGCGAAGTTTGGTGATCAGCTTGAAGGGGCTTACAGAATTGAATGCCGAACTAAAGTCAATGAACAGCATTCTGACGTAAGAGTTGGGGCTGTCCAGGTGGGTCAGGGCAGAGTGAAGTGCCGTGGAGATGGTGTCCTCTGTTGACATGTTGGTGCGATAGGCAGATTGATGGGGGTCCAGGATAGTGGGCAGACAGGATTTCAGATGTGACAGAACCAGTCTCTCAAAGCACTTTGCAATGATGGGGGTGAGTGCAACTGGGCGGAAATCATTCAGGCTCGTGGCAGTGGAATGCTTCGGCACTAGCACGATGGTGGTGATCTTGAAGCTTGTGGGGGACAACACCCTGGGCCAGGGACAGATTAAAAATGTCTGTGAAGACCCCGGCCAACTGTCCTGCACAGACTCTGACCACACGGCCAGGTATTGCATCCGGACCAGCTGCCTTCCGTACATTCACCCTGCTCAGGGTCCACAAACATCGGAGGTGGAAAGTGAGAGAGACAGTTCACCAGGTGGGAGATCCGCTTTGAGGGTGACCTCCTTGTTCCCTCGATCAAAGCGAGCGTAGAAGTAATTGAGCTCATCAGGGAGGGTAGCAGAGCTGGAAGGGGGCACAGTACCAGGAGGTTTGAAGTCTGTAATGACCTGTATGCTATGCCACATGGGCTGGGGGTCAGAGGAGTTGAAATGCTCCTCGATTCTCTGTTTGTAAATGTGTTTAGCCTGAGAGATTCCCCTCCTCAGGTTGGCCCTGGCTGAGCTGTAAGCCTCCTGGTCTCCAGACCTGAAGGCTGAATCTCTGGCTTTGAGCAGGAGGTGAACCTCTCTGTTCATCCATGGTTTCTGACTGGGGAAAACTTTTATTTGTTTTAGTGATGTCTCTCTATCTACACACTTGTTGATGTGCTCAAGGACAGAGTTGGTTTATAAATCAATGTTAATCTGAGAGTCTGTGGTGGCATGGGCAGCAAACATGCTCCAGTCTGTGTGCTGGAATTGGTGCTGAAGAGCAGAGTCAGCATCCTCCAGCCAGATCTTAATAGTCTTCATTGTGGGTTTCACACGTTTAGTGACCGGGCTATACTTGGGAAGCAGAAACAATGAAAGACGGTCGGACTTTCCCAGGTGGGGGAGGGTAGTGAGTTTGCAAGCATCAGCCACATTTGTGTACACATGATCTGAGGTTTTATTCCACGTGGTGGTGCATAATACATTTTGGTAAAATCTTGGAAGCACGGTACGTAGGTTACAATGATTAAAGTCCCCAGCGACAGTCAAAGCTCCATCTGGATGCAATGTCTGCAGCTTGCTAATAGCAGCACTGAGGTCTTTCATGGCTACTTTAGCATTAGCATCCAGTGGAACATAAACTGCGACAGCAATGATGCATGTTTTGTGACAATGAGGGGAGGTTGTTTTCTTGACACCAGTCAGATGTTGTTCAGACACCAGATACAGTCAGCAATCAAATGGTTGTGCCTGGAGCCTTCTCCTCCCCACCCTCCCGCCACCTTCTTTATTGGGCCTCTGCCCCTACCCTCTTCAGTCCTGACGAAGGGTTATGGCCCGAAATGTTAACTGATCATTTCCACGGATGCTGCCCGACCTGCTGAGTACCTCCAGCGTGTTGTGAATGGTGCAATGAATGTGCTGAGCTGTGTATATCACAATGCAAGAAGCATCGCAGGAAAGCCAGATGAGCTCAGGACAGGGAATTATGATATTGTAGCCATTACTGGGATTTGGTTGCACCCAACATCTGAGGGATTTAGAGGGACAAATTTGTAGAGAGATCGCAGACCATGCCAAGGAACAAAAGTTGATTCAGTAAATGATTTTAACTTTCCATGTATTGACTGTGAATCCCATACTGTAAAAGGACAAGATGGGGTGTAGGTTGTCAAATGTGCCCTTAATCAGTACGTAGAATTCCCGATGCAGAAGTGTGCAATGATCTGTTAGGAAATGATACGGGGCTGGTGACAGAAATTAGTGACCATAATGCCATGAAATTCAGGATAAATATGGGAAAAGAGAGGTCTGGACCATGGGTTGAGATTCTAAATTGGAGAAAGGTCAATTTTAATGGTATCAGAAAGGATCTAACAAGTGTGGTTTGGGACAGGCTGTTTCCTGGCAAAGGAGTACTTGGTAAGTGGGAGGCCTTCAGAAGTGAAATTTTGAGGGTGTAGGGATTGTATGTGCCTACCAAAATAAAAGTTGAAAGGTAACTGGTGCAGGGTACCTTGGTTTTCAAGAGATATTGAGGCCCTGGATATTTTGTTCCCCTAAATGCCTCAGACTGTTGGGTGATACCAAGACTCACTAATGACTACATTATCATAATTCCACCGCCTGAGCCCATCTGACTTTTTTTTTTAGTCATCATCTGTTGGTTTCTAAAAGCTTCCCAGTCGTTTTTGCTCTTTTGTTTGCCCTCTCTTTGGCTTTTATGTTGGCTTTGGCTTCTCATTTCATCCACAGTTGTGTCTTCCTGCATTTCCAATGCTTCCACTTCTTTGGGATGTATCGATCACTCAGCTCCCGAATTGCTCACAGAAGCTCCAGCCATTGCTGCTCCATTGTCACTCCTACCTTTTCCCTTCCAAACAAGTTTGGCCAGCTTCTCTGTCATAGAAATATGGAGAGGTTCAGTACGGAAACAGGGTATTTGGCCCATCTAGTCAATGCCGAAAAAAACATTTAAGGTCTCTACTGCAAATACCTGCACTGGGACTTTCGCCTTCAGATGCCTGCCATCCAGGCTCCCATCCAAACTTCTTTTAAATGGTGAAACCGAGCCCATATTTACCACTTGAGTTGACATCTCATTCCACACTCTCACGACCATTTCAGTAAAGAGCTTTTCCAAATGTTCCTGTTAAATTTTCACCTTCTCCACTTACCCATGACCTCTGGTTGTCATCCCACCCAACCTCAGTGGAAACAGCTGCTTGCATTTACCCTATCTATACCCTCATAATTTTGTATACTTCCAACAAATCCTCAAAGCAATGTATAATTTCCTTCTTTATGTTTAGAGCCTTTTTTAGGTGTATAAGCTAATGAGGGGCATTGATCATGTGGATAGCCAGAGGATTCTTTCCCAGGGCTGAAATGGCTAACACAATTGGGCATAGTTTTAAGGTGCTTTGAAATAGATACCGAGGGTATGTCAGGGGTAAGTTCTTTACACAGAGAGTGGTGGGTGCGTGGAATGCACTGCCAGCTATTTGTGTGAGAGGGTTTCAGTTACTGTGGGGCCAGGCACCCATGCAGCTCAGTGGGAACGGAATAATGCCAATGGAGAGAGTCAAACTGAGCCAGGTCACAGATTGGAGATGGCAGAAATGCCACATTCTTAGAGAGACAGGAAGAGCATCAGAGAATTTGGTGGTCATTCCAGATACCAGCACTGTGCCCAGTTAGAAGATGATTTCTCTCTCCACCTTGGGTTGAACTTCACTGTAACAGTGTGAAGTCAGTTCACAGCTTGACAACTCAAGGGATCTCATCTGAAATGTTGTCCTACACCCATTGATGGATTTTGTAAATATTTTTACAGGTTAAAAATGACAAGGAATTTGTCTACGGGAATCTCGAACACAACACGACAGTTTTGCTGTCTCTGTACAGATATTTAAGAAGTGGAGCAAGGGATTCACTCGATCATCCTTCCTGCTCCAACTGTGGGGAGGGATTCACTTGGTCATCTCAACTGAAGGTACATCAGCAAGTTTACACTGGGACAAGGTCATTCAACTGTTCTGTGTGTGAGAAGGGATTCAGTCGGTCTTCCCACCTGTGGACACACCAGTTAGTTGGGCAAATTGCTAGTCATCTGCTGAATTTGTAGGGAAGGATTCACTTGTTCATCTGACCTAATGGCTCACCAGCGAGTTCACACTGGAGACCGGCTGTTCACCTGCTTGGACTGTGGGAAGGGATTCACTGAATCATATAAGCTACTGAGACACTGGTCAGTTCACACTGGGGAGCAGCCGTTCACGTGCTCAGACTGTGGGAAGGGATTCCCTTGTTTCTCTAAACTGAAGGTACATCAGCAAGTTCACACTGGGGAGCGGCTGTTCACCTGCTTGGACTGTGGGAAGGGATTCACTGAATCATATAAGCTACTGAGGCACCAGTCAGTTCACACTGGAGAGCAGCCGTTCACGTGCTCAGACTGTGGGAAGGGATTCACTGAATCATTTAACCTACGGATACACTGGTCAGTTCACACTGGCGGGAGGGCGTTCACGTGCTCAGACTGCAGGAAGGGATTCACTCGCTCATCCCAACTGAAGGTGCATCAGCGAGTTCACACTGGGGAGAGGCCATTCACCTGCTCAGTCTGTGGGAAGGGATTTACTCTGTCATCTCGGTTACTGAGACACCAGTCAGTTCACACCTGGGAGTGGCCGTTCACCTGCTCAGACTGTGGGAAGGGATTCACTCTGTCATCTGCACTGAAGGTACATCAACGAGTTCACACTGGAGAGAGGCCGTTCACTTGCTCAGTGTGTGGGAAGGGATTCACTTGCTCATCCCTACTGAAGGTACATCAGCGAGTTCACACTGGAGAGAAGCTGTTCACCTGCTCAGACTGTGGGAAGGGTTTCACTTGCTCATCTCAACTGAAGGTACACCAGCGAGTTCACACTGGAGAGAGGCCGTTCACCTGCTCAGACTGTGGGAAGGGTTTCACTTACTCATCTCAACTGAACATACATCAGCGAGTTCACACTGGAGAGAGGCCGTTCACCTGCTCAGACTGTGGGAGGGGATTCACTCGTTCATCTCAACTGAAGGTACATCAGCGAGTTCACACTGGAGAGAAGCCGTTCACCTGCTCAGACTGTGGGAAGGGATTCACTCGTTCATCTCAACTGAACATACATCAGCGAGTTCACACTGGAGAGCGGCCGTTCACCTGCTCAGACTGTGGGAAGGGATTCACTCGTTCATCTCAACTGAACATACATCAGCGAGTTCACACTGGAGAGCGGCCGTTCACCTGCTCAGACTGTGGGAAGGGTTTCACTTACTCATCTCAACTGAACATACATCAGCGAGTTCACACTGGAGAGAGGCCGTTCACCTGCTCAGACTGTGGGAGGGGTTTCACTCGTTCATCTCAACTGAAGGTACATCAGCGAGTTCACACCGGAGAGAAGCCGTTCACCTGCTCAGACTGTGGGAAGGGATTCACTTGCTCATCTCAACTGAACGTACATCAGCAAGTTCACACTGGAGAGAGGCCGTTCACCTGCTCGGACTGTGGGAAGGGATTCACTTGCTCATCTCAACTGAACATACATCAGCGAGTTCACACTGGAGAGAGGCCGTTCACCTGCTCAGACTGTGGGAAGGGATTCACTCGTTCATCTCAACTGAAGGTACATCAGCGAGTTCACACTGGAGAGAGGCCGTTCACCTGCTCAGACTGTGGGAAGGGATTCACTCAGTCATTTAATCTGAAGGTACATCAGCGAGTTCACACTGGAGAGAGGCCATTCATCTGTTCAGACTGTGGGAAGGGATTCATTCAGTCATCTGAACTGAAGGTACATCAGCGAGTTCACACTGGGGAGAAGCCGTTCACCTGCTCAGACTGTGGGAAGGGATTCACTTGCTCATCTCAACTGAAGGTACATCAGCGAGTTCACACTGGAGAGAGGGCATTCACCTGCTCAGACTGTGGGAAGGGATTCACTTGCTCATCTCAACTGAACATACATCAGCGAGTTCACACTGGAGAGAGGCCGTTCACCTGCTCAGACTGTGGGAAGGGATTCACTCGTTCATCTCAACTGAAGGTACACCAGCGAGTTCACACTGGAGAGAGGCCATTCACCTGCTCAGACTGTGGGAAGGGATTCACTTTGTCCTCTCAACTACTGAGTCACCAGCAAGTTCACACTGGAGAGAGGCCATTCACCTGCTCAGTGTGTGGGAAGGGATTCACTTGGTTGTCTCATCTTCAGAGACACCAGCATGTTCACACAGGGGAGAGGTAGTTCACCTGCTCAGTGTGTGGGAAGAGTTTCATTCGGTCATCCAACCTGCAGAGACACCAGCGAGTTCACACTGGGTAGAGGCTGATCTGCTGCTCAGACTTTGGGAAGAGATTCTCTCAGCCATCGCCACCAAATGTCCATCATTGAGTTCACAATGGGGAGAGGCCGTTCACCTGCTGTGAATGTGTGAAGCAATTCGCTCAGTCATCTAACCATATTTAACTCTCACTTCAGCTAGCAGCTTAATATAGGGGGTGATAGCCCCCAGCCCGGCCAAACTTAAGAAATCTCGTTTGGGTGGATGCTGCACGATGTGACCCCCATTACAAATCAGTACCCTGAAATAACAAACGGTACATAATATACGATTAAACAATTGGGCTTTGTAGTTATTACTTTGACTATAGAGTTAGTAAAGAAAAAATAAAGGAAAATGGCCCACTCTCTCCATTCATGTCTTCTCACCTCTCCCCAGCAAAAGACCGCAAAAATCTCTCTTCCAGACTCACAAGAAAGAACAACATTTCTCCCATTGGATAGCCCTGCACTTCAAAACCCTGTTGTCTCTAGTCGTAACGTAAACATTGCTGCTACAGAGAAACAGTAACCTCAGCAGTGATACATTACAGAGAGGCCATTACATTAACACTGAAACCTCACAGCATGTTACAGTTGTGACACATTACTGGGTTCACAATAGACAATAGGTGCAGGAATAGGCCATTTGGCTCTTCGAGCCAGCACTGCCATTCACTGTGATCATGGCTGATCATCCACAATCAGTACCCCGTTCCTGCCTTATCCCCATAATCTTTGACTCCGCTATCTTTAAGAGCTCTATCCATCTCTTTCTTGAAAGCATCCAGAGACTTGGCCTCCACAGCCTTCTGGTGCAGTGCATTCCATATATCCACCACTCTCTGGGTGAAAAAATGTTTCCTCAACTCCGTTCTAAATGGCTTACCCCTTATTCTTAAACTGTGGCCTCTGGTTCTGGACTCACCCATCAGCGGGAACATGCTTCCTGCCTCCAGTGTGTCCAATCCCTTAATAATCTTATATGTTTCAATAAGATCCCCTCTCAGCCTTCTAAATTCCAGTGTATGCAAGCCCAGTCGCTCCAATCTTTCGACATATGACAGTCCCGCCATCCCGGGAATTAACCTTGCGAACTTGCGCTGCACTCCTTCAATAGCAAGAATGTCCTTCCTCAAATTTGGAGACAAAAATTGCACACAGTACTCCAGGTGTGGTCTCACCAGTACCCTGTACAGCTGCAGAAGGACTTCTTTGCTCCTATACTCAATTCCCCTTGTTATGAAGGCCAGCATGCCATTAGCTTTCTTCACAGCCTGCTGTACTTGCATGCTTGCTTTCAGTGACTGATGTACAAGAACACCTGGATTTCGTTGTACTTCCCTTTTTCTTAAATTGATTCCATTTAGATAATAATCTGCCTTCCTGTTCTCACCACAAAAGTGGATAACCTCACATTTGTCCATATTAAACTGCATCTGCCATGCATCCGCCCACTCACCCAGCCTGTCAAAGTCACCCTGCATTCTCATAACATCCTCCTCACATTTCACACTGCCACCCAGCTTTGTGTCATCGGCAAATTTGCTAATGTTACTTTTAATCCGTTCATCTAAATCATTAATATACATTGTAAACAGCTGCGGTCCCAGCTCTGAACGTTGTGGAACCCCACTGGTCACCGCCTGCCATTCCGAAAGGGACCCGTTAATCGCTACTCTTTGTTTTCTATCAGCCAGCCAATTTTCAATCCATGTCAGTACTCTGCCCCCAATACCATGTGCCCTAATTTTGCCCACTAATCTCCTATGTGGGACTTCATCAAAGGCTTTCTGAAGCTCCAGGTACACTATATCCACTGGCTCTCCCTCGTCCATTTTCATACTTACATCCTCAAAAAATTCCAGAAGATTAGTCAAGCACGATTTCTGCACTGGGGAGAAAGTTTCAATAAGCTGCATGCTGGATATTTGTCCATCACCGTTGCTGAATGCAATTTTGAGAGTGACTGTCGGTGCTGAACTCTACAATTATTGCTGATGCTCACCACACCCAGTTCTGCACCCTGGTCACTGAGCATGGGAGGAGGTTCTTCTGCTGCATATTCACCTTTATTGGGACTGGAGTTTAACGTGGACTGGAGTGGAGAGCGGCCAGTGAAGGAGTGGAGCTTTGAGGCTTTGGCTCGAGAGATTTCAGCGAACAGAGGCAGAGGATGAGCTTGCTCCCAGTAAGGTAAGGCCGGGAAAGTTTATTTAATTAATTAACTTAGGAGTTAGTAATGGAGGCAGTAGATAGGGCAGTCCAGTGCTCCGATTGTAGGATGTGGGAAGTCAGGGACAGGACAATTGTCTCCGATATCTACACCTGCAAGAGGTGCATCCAGCTGCAGCTCCTGTCAAATCGGATCATTCGGGGGGCAGAGGCAGTAATAGATCAGAGTTTCAGGGAGACAGTCACCCCTAAAAGTCAGGAGACAGGTAGCTGGGTGACTGTCAGGAGAGGGAAGGGGAATAGACAGAAAGAGCAGAGCACCCCTGTGGCCGTTCCCATCAACAATAAGTATACTGTTTTGGATACTGTTGGTGGGGACGACCTACACCTACCAGGGACAAATTGTAGTGGTCACGTCTCTGGCACCGAGACTGGACCCTCAGCTCAGAAAGGAAGGAGTGAAAAGAGGAGAGCAGTAGTGATAGGGGATTCGATAGTTAAGGGGACAGTTAAGAGGTTTTGTGGGAAAGATATAGAATCCCAGTCTGTTGCCTCCCTGGTGCCAGGGTCCGCGATATCTCGGATGGAGTTCTCGGTATTCTCAGGAGAGAGGGTGAGCAGCCAGATGTCCTGGTCCACGTGGGGACCAATGACATAGATGGGAGTAGGGATGAGGTCCTGAAGAAGGAATATGGGGAGTTAGGGAAAAAAAGTGAAAAAGCAGGACCTCAAGGGTGGTAATCTCGGGATTGCTTCCTGTGCCGCGAGACAGAGAGGGTGGGAACAGGAAGTCGTGGCAGTTGAATGTGTGGCTGAAGAGTTGGTGCTGGGGGCAGGGGTTCAGATTTCTGGAGCATTGGGATCTTCTCTGGGGAAGGTCTGACCTGTACAACAAGGACGGGCTGCACCTGAACTGGAAAGGGACCAATACCTTGGTGGGCAGGTTTGTTAGAGCTGTTGGGGAGGGTTTAAACTAGATTGTCAGGGGGGGTGGGAATCAGAATGTGAGTGCAGAGATGAGGGTAGAAGGACAAGGGCATGATGCTGTGTGTTCTGAGTTGCTGAGGAAGGACAGGCAGGGACAAAACATACATGTAGCCAGTTCAAGGGGTTGAAATGTGTCTATTCCAACGCTAGGAGTATTAGGAATAAAGGGGATGAACTTAGAGAATGGATCAGTACGTGGAACTATGACGTTGTGGCCATTACTGAAACTTGGCTGGAAGAAGGGCAGGATTGGCTGATGCAGGTACTGGGGTTTAGGTGTTTTACAAGGATTAGGATGGGAGGTAGAAAAGGGGGGAGTAGCATTACTGGTCGGGGATAGTATCACACCTGTAGAAAGGGAGGACGCTGCAGAGGGAGTGTCCACTGAGTCGGTGTGGGTGGAAGTCAGAAATAGGAAGGGATCAATCACTGTGCCGGGAGTGGTCTATAGGCCCCCAAATAGCCCTCGGGACACCGAGGAACAGATAAGCAGGCAGATTTTTGAATGGTGCAGGAAATACAGGGTTGTAGTTATGGGTGATTTCAACTTCCCTCATATTGACTGGCACCTCTTGACTGCAAGGGGGATAGATGGGGCTGAATTTGTCAGGTGTGTTCAAGAAGGATTCCTGACACAGTATGTGGACTGGCCGATGAGAGGACAGGCCATTCTGGATCTAGTTCTCGGTAATGAACCTGGTCAGGTGGCAGACATCTTGGTGGGGGAGCATTTTGGTGAGAGTGACCACAACTCCCTTAGCTTCAGCATAGCTATGGAAAAGGATAAAAACAGACAAAATGGGAAAGTGCTTAACTGGGGAAGGGCTAACTATGAATGGATGAGGCAGGAACTAGCGAGAGTAAATTGGAAACAGGTGTTCAAAGGTGCAAGCACAGGAGTAATGTGGAGGAAGTTTAGGAACCACTTTTGCTGGGTTCAGGATAGGTTTGTCCCACTGATGTAAGGAAAAAATGGTAGGAAAAGGGAACCGTGGCTGACAAAACACGTGAGGCAACTCGTCAAGCGGAAGAAGGAAGCATATGTTAGATATAAGAAGCAGTCAGAGCCCTGTTGGTCGCTTTTCGATTGCTCCTACCCTGTTTACTTAATTGTCTCCTACCAGTCTTTTTTTTTGAAACCTTATTATAATACTTCAATACTGCTTTACTATGGCTGGGAAAAGAACCAGAGCATTTGCAAAAGAAAGAGAAACAGAAGATGAATCCCCAGTCACTTTGGATTCAATCAGTGACTTCCTTAAATCGCAGAAATAGGAATTCTCTGAGGAGTTTCAATGGCTTAACAGCAAATTGGATACAATTCAACAAACTTTATTTGAGCATGAGAACCAAATTCAGGAGAATACTGCGAAGCTAATGACACTTGAAGAGGACATTGAAGATACAATTAAACTCTGCAAAGAGTTATCTTTATCCAGTGATAAAATGCTGAAAAGGATCATCAGTCTCGAAAACAGGAACAGGAGAAATAACTTGCAAATCCTGGGTCTTGAAGAATCAGTTGAAGGCGCTGACCGTTCGAAGTCTTTGCAAACTTTCTGAAGCAGATTTTCCCAGCTTTATTCACTTCTGAGCCGAAGCTCAATCGAGCTTTTCGCTCTCCGACTTTGAAGCCGTTGTCCTCAGCGGCGAAACCCAGATCGGTCGGACTAACCTTTCAGGAGTTTCATATTAAGGGCCTTTTAATTTGCCATACCCGGCGACAAGGAATGATTGATTTCCAAAGTTACATGGTTAGATTTGTGGAAGACTATTCACCTGAAATTTTGACTGATTGCATGAAATATAAAGAAGTTATGTTGGAATTTTATAATGAAGGATATAAACCATCCCTTCGGTTCCCCGCTCATCTGAGTATTGTTTTGAAGAACGGATTGTGAAAAAGAATAAAGTCAGTTGAAGATGCAAAAGATTTTCTGAAGGATGAAGTCTAAAACTGTTATACTTCTTATTTGATCAAGTTTTTTCTTCTGTTAATATGAATTTAAAATAAGGTTTCATTAAGCTTACATTTGGCTGTTCATATATTGTCTTTTGTTTTTTTTGATACTACTTTATTTTATCCCTTTTTGATGCTTTATTTTAATACAGCTTTTTTGGATTTGTTTAAAGTGACCTTTTCATATTTTCGAATACTGAGTTCTTTTGCTTTTTATGTTGTGTATTGATAGGGACATAATGACCTTGCAAGACTGGAGTTTTTTCTGTCAACAGGATTTTTTTGGGGCCGGTACTTAGTTCTTAGCTCACTGACTGTCTATTGGTCAGCTTTCTCGCTTTGGATGGGGGAGGGCGTAGGGCCTATTTCTCTCTGGGAGCTGTGTTGGGTTGAATATATAATTGTTTGAGATTCCTGCGCCCTAAGGACAAAGAGTTTTCATTCTTCTCACATGTTTATCATTCTTATTCTCGAATTGATTACTTTTTTATTGACTCGTCTAATTCCATCTGTAATCGACTGCAAATATGACATTATCGCCATTTCAGATCATGCTCCAGTGAAACTTTCTATCAAGTTAATGGATACCACTTGTACTAATAGGCAATGGTGATTTAATTCCAATTTGCTTCAAGACCTGTACTTTGTTAAATTTATGAAGGAACAGATTGATTTCTTTTTTTCCAACTAACATTACGGAAGAAATTTCCAAAGGCACAGTTTGGGATGCTTTTAAAGCTTATATCTGCGGACAGATTATTTCTTTTTCTGTTGGTTTAAACAAACATATTAAGAATGAAACATTTTTGTTGGTTGATAAAATTAAAGAAATTGATAAGAAATATTCTATTGCTCCTAGTAAGGAGCTCTACAAACAGAGAGTCGAACTTCAAATGGAACATAACTTATTATTAACATCCTCAATTGAAAATCAATTAATGAAAACTAGAAATAAGTTCTATATTCATAGTGATAAATTGGGTAAATTATTAGCTAATCAATTGAAAACTACTTCAGTTAAATGTCAAATTATCCAGATTCGTAAACATGATGACACTTTGACAGTTGATCATGACGAGATAAACAAAACTTTTGAAGAATTTTATATTTCTTTATACAATTCTGATTTTCCTCATGACTCTAACACTATGCATGATATTTTAAGGAAATTGAACTTTCCAAAATTATCACACAAAGAATGTTCAACATTAGAAACTCCGATGACAGATGAAGAAATAACAATGAATTCTGGCAAAATACCTGGTCCTGATGGTTTTACAGTGGAATTTTTAAAGTTTTTTTTCCTCTATTCTCTCTCCTTGGTCATCTAGAATATTTAAAGAAGCAATCAGATTAGGTAAATTACCACAATCATTTTATGAAGCTTCTATTTCTTTAATTCTTAAAAAGAATAAAGATCCTACTGATTGTGCATCATACAGACCGATATCGCTTTTGAATGTAGACTCCAATTTTTTTTCTAAAATATTAGTGACTAGGTTAGAAAAGGTACTACCTCAAATTATCTCTGTGGACCAAACAGGATTTATTCAAAATCATTATTCATTTTCTTAATATTAGGAGGTTAATGAATATTGCTTATACTCCTTCATTTAACACTCTGGAATGTATTATTTCATTAGCTGCTGAGAAGGCTTTCGACGGAGTTGAATGGCCATATTTAGTTACTGTGTTTGAGAAATGTAATTTTAGTCCGATATTTATATCTTGGATTAAATTGATATATCATTCCCCTGTAGCTTCTGTTTGTAGTAACAATCAAAGATCTTCCTTTTTTTGTTTATCTCGGGGTACTAGGCAGGGATGTTCATTATTATTTGATATTGCCCTTGAACCTTTAGCAATTGCCATCCCAGACTCACCTAACATTTTTGGTATTACCCATGGAAATGAAATGCAGGAGTTATCATTATATGCAGATGATTTGTTATTATGTATCTCTAATCCTGGAAAATCTATTCCTGTTACTTTATTCTTGTTGGCTCAGTTTAGTAATTTTTCTGGTTACAAATTTAAGCTTAATAAGAATGAACTATTTCCCTTAAATATGCAGGTTTCTATTGATGGATGTTTACCATTTAAATTGGTTACTGACTCTTTTATATATTTAGGGGTTAAAATTACGAAAAAGCATAAAGATTTATTTAAAGCTAATTTTTCTACCTTTAATCGATCAGATTAAACTTTTGTTTACTAAATGGTCACCAATGTCTTTATCATTGATCGGTCAGATCAATGTTATCAAGATGATTATTTTGCCTAAGTTTTTATACGTATTTCAAGTGGTGCCAATTTTCATTCCAAAATTATTTTTTGATAATGTTGATTCCAAAATCTCCTCATATATATGGCAGAACAAAAATCCTAGGTTAGGCAAAGGACATTTACAGAAATCTAAAAAGGAGGTGAGGTTTAGCTTTGCTGAATTTTAGATTTTACTATTGGGCAATTAACATTTGATATTTAAATTTTTGGTTATGAGAGTTGGACGCAACTTCAAGTCCACGTTGGGTGAATCTTGAATGTAATTCTTTACAAGGGTTTTCATTGGGTTCTATTTTAGGGTCTTCGCTTCCCTTTACTCTTTCTAAATTGTATAAACAAATGGATAACCCAATAGTTAAATATACTTGACATATATGGTTTCAATTTGGAATTCTTTTTGGGTTGAATCAATTTACTTTAGCAAGTCCTATTGTATCTAATTTCTTTTTTCAACCCACTACTATAGATTAAGAATATTTGGCTTGGAAAATTAAAAGTAGAGTACGATTTTGTGATTTATTTTCAGATAATTGTTTCACGTCTTTTGAACAACTAATAAATATAATTTGCCTAGATCTCACTTTTTTAGATATTTACAAGTTAGAAATTTTTCTAAAATACTGTTTTTCCTACCTTCCCGAATTTACAAACGTTTGTATAATCAATGGATATTTTGGAAAAACAAAATTAGATTTAAAGCCTCTTCAGAATGGTGTAATAGCAATTATTTATGATATAATTATGAAAATATGTCTAATAAAAATCAGAGTGATTGGGAAAGGGAACTTAAGATTATTGTACCAATTGAAAAATGGGAAAAACATCTTCAATTAGTTAATTCATCTATATGTGCGAAACATGCGTTGATACAGTTTAAAGTAGTAGATAGGGCTCATATGTCTAGGGATAAATTATCTCGTTATTATTCTCATATAAATTCTATCTGTGATAGATGTCACTCTGAGATAGCTTCTCTAACTCAAATGTTTTGGTCATGTCCTTTGTTGAAAAAAATATTGGAAATATATTTTTGATATTATCTCAACTGTTTTGAATATTGACCTACAACCTCACTCTATTACTGCCATTTTTGGGTTACCAATGATAGAATCAAGTCATTTAACCCCTTCAGCTCGTCGGATGATTGTATTTCTTACATTAATGGCTAGAAGATCCATTTTGCTGAATTGGAAAGAGATTAATCCTCCCACCACATTTCATTGATTTTCTCAAACTATGTTGTGTTTAAATTTGAAAAAAAAAATTAGAAGTGTTGTTTATGATCCCTCTATTAAATTCGAAGAAGACTTGGAGGCCATTTATTAAACATTTTCATATGATGTAACTTGACCTTTTCCAAACTTATTTTATTTCTTTGTAATACATGGTGAGAGGAACGGAGTCAACAACACTAATGGTTCCCTTTTTTTAACAATGTTACAAAACAGCCCGTGCCTTTTTTTAGTTTAGTTGATTAACATTGTTTATGTTAGTTTTTTTTTCCGGGATATATTTTTGTTTTGTTTTTCTTTTTCATGATTTTTTTATATAGATTTTTTTGTT
Source organism: Mobula birostris (assembly GCF_030028105.1). Classification (NCBI taxonomy): domain Eukaryota; kingdom Metazoa; phylum Chordata; class Chondrichthyes; order Myliobatiformes; family Myliobatidae; genus Mobula; species Mobula birostris. The sequence continues at coordinate 27,087,171 of NC_092382.1, read as the reverse complement.
TTATATTGTTCATCTGTATCATGTATGATAGGGAGACTTAATACTCATGTGTCAACTGGGCTTATATTTAACTATGAAAATTACAATGCTGTATTCCCAATAAATTTGTATCAATACTGTGGTATGTTTATTATTATGATACTAATAAAGATTGAAAAAGAGAAAAAAAATATATATGATTGTTTGTTTGAATATCTTACTTTATGGTTTGCTTTCTAGTTTTAATAAGTTATGGCCAGATATTTTTAGTTACATGTTGATTAGTATTTAAAATGGTTTGAAATAGTAACCTATTTAATTTGAATGTGAAAGGGCTGAATCACCCCACCAAAAGGAACAAAGTGTTTGCTTATATTCAAAAATTAAAAGCACCTTTTTTTTTTACAAGAAACACACATACGCAGCTGTGATAGCTTACGTTTTTTTTACTCGGTGGAAGGATATGCAATTCCACTCTTCGTTTAATGCAAAATCATGTGGAGTTTCGATTTTTGTAGGCAATACAATTTCCTTTATTCAGCATAAAGTTGTTTCGGACCCTAATGGTCGATTTGTTATTGTATCGGAGTTCAGACAGTAAATTGATTGTTTTTGCTAATGTTTATGCCCCCAATGTAGATGATCTATGATTTTTTGAAAGTCTATTTTCATTTTTGCCAGATTTGTGTACGTACTCCCTTGTGATGGGAGGAAATTTTAACTGCTGGTTAGATCCAGTATTAGATCGCTCATCTATTAAACCAGCCACACTTAATAAATCAGCTTTGTTTATCCAATCTTTTCTAACCATATGTGGTAGAGTTGATGCTTGGCGATTTCTTCATCTGACGGACAGGGAGTATTCTTTTTTTTCTCTCATGTCCATCATACTTATACTGGGATTGACTTTTTTATTGGTAGTCAAATGATTCTGTTAGTTCAATCGGTTGAATATAAAGAGATTGCTATCTCTGACCACTCTCCTGTAATTCTATTTTTTAAAGCTTCCTGTTCCTATCCCCATGAGTAGATTTTGGCGATTTAATTTAACTCTGTTATCCGATGAAGATTTTTTAAACATTTATGGAGAATCAAATTACTCTTTATTGTTGAAGAAAATATGTTGGAAAAGACATCTAGCCTTATCATATGGAATACTTTTAAAGCATACATCTGGGGTCAAATTATTTCTTATATCACAAACATCATTAAAAAAGCTAACAAAGAAAGAAATGAATTAGCCAATCAGTTAAAGCAACTGGACCATAAATATGCTTCAGTTCCTGATCCTGAAACATATAAGAGACGTACTGAAACTAAAACTAAATATGATCTTTTAATGTATCCAATTGAAAGCCAACTTTTAAAAGATAAGATTAGATTATGAGGACACTCAGTCCTCGTTTGTCATTTAGTAATGCATGCATTAAGAAATGATACAATGTTCCTCCAGTATATTACGGAAACACAAGACAGACCAAGACTAAAACTGACAAAAACCACATAATTATAACATAGTTACAACCCTGCAAAACAATACTGTATTTGATAAAGAGCAGACCATGGGCACGGTAAAAAAAAAAGTCTCAAAGTCCCGATAGCCCCATCATTTCACACAGACGGTAGAAGGAAGAAACTCTCCCTGCCATGAACTTCCAGCGCCGCAAACTTGCCGATGTAGCACCCTGGAAGCACCCGACCACAGCCGACTCTGAGTCCATCCGAAAAGGTCGAGCCTCCGACCAGCCCTCCGACATCCAGCACCATCTCTGCTGAGTGCTTTGACCCTGGTCCCGGCCGCCAAGCAACAGGCAAAGCCAAGGATTCGGGGCCTTCCCCTGCGGAGATTCTGGATCGCACAGTAGCAGCGGCAGCAAAACAGGCATTTCAGAAGTTTCACCAGATGTTCCTCCGTGCTTCTCACATCTGTCTCCGTCAAATCAGTATTGTGCACAGCATCCTACTTGACAAATAACAATATTCATCACTGGAGTGGCCGCTGTGCGCTTCGTCACGCCACCGCCTTCTCTCAGTCAACTTTATATTTACGAAGATAAAACTGGTAAGCTACTGGCTAATCAATTGAAGCCATTTTCAGCCAATCGGCAAATTAAAGAAATACATAAAATTAATGGGGACATGACAACTGACCACCTTGAAATTAATGACACTTTTAGGGAATTTTATTCTAAATTGTATAGTTCTGACTCTGTTAATGATAATATTGCAATGAATAATTTTTAGATCAATTAAATATCCCAAATCTTTCATTAGATGATTGTAGGCAATTGGATCAACCTATTTCCCAGGAGGAAAGTGCTCAGGCTATTTGAGAATTGCATTCTGGGAAATCCCCAGGATCCGCTGGATTCTCTGGAGAGTTTTATAAGGCTTTTTCCTCCTTGCTTATACCACACTTATGTTCTACCCTTACAGATTCCTTTAAGGCAGGGAGACTACCGCAGTCTTCTTACGAAGCTTCCATTTCGCTCATTCTCAAAAAGAATAAGAATCTTACTGTATGTTCTTTGTATAGACCAATCTCTTTACTCAATTTCGATACTAAAATTTTATCCAAAGTATTGGCTCGCAGACTTGAAAATATTATATTGTAGCTGTGTGCTACACACAGCGCTAAAAATAACCACACGTAGTCGGTGAGTTAGAGTTGTGATAAAAGAGATTTATTCAAACTTCGCGGCCTGCTTTAAAGCCTTCCTGTTCCCGCCCTCCCTGGGTGGGACTGCTGTGGGGAATGCATAATCACAGACCCTTTCCGCGCACGGGATTTCCCCCCTGCTGCTGAAGATGGCCTGGCGCCCTTTTTGGGGCCGGCCTCTCTGCCAGCGCGCGCCGGTTCGTGTGTGCTAGAAAGTGGGTCACCACGTAACCACCCCCCGCCCCCAGAACCGGCGATACCTCCCCCAATGTCCACAGTCTGGATCGGCCTCTGTTTGGGAGGTCTGCCCCTGCGCCGCGGTGCCTGAGCCTGGACCAGCTGCGCCAAGTCCACATGGGCCGGTTTGAGTCGGTCCACCGTGAAAACCTCCTCTCTCCCCCCAATGTCCAGCACGAACGTGGACCCGTTGTTCCTGATCACCTTAAACGGCCCCTCGTAGGGCCGCTGTAGCGGTGCCCAGTGTCCGCCCCATCGTACAAAAAGAAACTTACAGTTCTGCAGGTCTTTAGGTACGCAGGACGGGCTCCGTCCGTGCTGTGAAGTGGGGATGGGGGCCAGGTTACTGAGACGCTCCCGTAGTCAGACCAGGACTGCTGTGGGTTCTTCCTCTTGCCCCCTTGGGGCTGGTATGAACTCTCCTGGGACGACCAGGGGTGCGCCGTACACCAACTTGGCCGACGAGGTGTGCAGATCCTCCTTGGGCGCCGAGCGAATTCCGAGCAGGACCCAGGGAAGTTCATCCACCCAGTTAGGCCCCTCCAGGACGGCCATGAGAGCCGACTTCAGGTGACAGTGGAAGGTATTTGTGTGGTGTAGCTGCGATCCTAAAAGGTTGGCCATAGTTGACCACAGGCAGGAGGTGAACTGGGCTCCCCTGTCGGAGGTAATGTGGGCTGGTACCCAGGTTGCGATCAGTGCTCGGGCGCAGGATTTGGAGGTGGTGTCGGTGGGCGGGACTGCCTCTGGCCATCTCGTGAACCAGTCTATCATAGTTAGGAGGTACTGCGCTCCTCGTGACACTGGCAGGGGCCCCACGATATCCACATGGATGTGGTCGAACCTCTGGTGGGTGGGTTCGAACCGCTGCAGCGGAGCCTTGGTGTGCCGCTGCACCTTGGCCGTTTGGCACTGCATGCACATTTTGGCCCATTCACTGGCCTGTTTACACAGTCCATGCCACACGAACCTGTTGGCGACCAGCCGGACGGTTGTCCTGATGGAGGGGTGCGCTAAGTTGTGAATGGATTCGGAAACCTGCCGGCGCCAGGCTGCTGGGACGATGGGGCGGGGTTGGCCGGTAGCTACGTAACACAGTAGGGTCCTCTCACCTGGGCCTACGGGGAGGTCTTGGAGCTGTAAACCGGAGACTGCAGTCCTGTAACTGGGGATCTCAGCGTCTGCCTGCTGTGCCTCTGCCAGCGCTGCATAGTCCACCCCCTGGGACAGGGCCTGTATGGTAGGTCTGGATAGTGCGTCCGCCATGACGTTGTCCTTTCCCGGACATGCCGGATGTCCGTCGTATATTCGGAGATGTAGGACAGATGTTGCTGCTGGTGGGAAGACCAGGGGTCGGACACCTTAGTGAACGCAAAGGTAAGCGGTTTGTGGCCTGTGAACGCAGTGAAGGGCCTACCTTCTAAGAAATATCTGAAATGCCGGATTGCCAGGTATAGTGCCAATAGCTCCCGGTTGAAAGCACTGTATTTGAGTTCGGGTGGTCGTAGGTGTTTGCTGAAGAATGCCAGGGGTTGCCAGCGACTCTCGATGAGTTGTTCCAGCACTCCACCAACTGCTGTGTTGGATGCGTCCACCATGAAGGAAGTAGAAACGCCCATTCTGGGGTGCACTAGCATCGCGGCGTTTGCTAAGGGTTCTTTGGTTTTAACAAAAGCGGCTGCGGCCTCTTTATCCCAGGTAATGTCCTTGCCCTTACCCGACATCAGGGTGAACAGGGGGCGCATGATTCGGGCTGCTGAGGGGAGGAAACAGTGGTAGAAATCCACCATACCCATGAAACGTCGACTGTACTTCTTCCTAGAGATGCTGCCTGGCCTGCTGCGTTCACCAGCAACTTTGATGTGTGTTGCTTGAATTTCCAGCATCTGCAGAATTCCTCATGTTTAGGAATGATGGTGCTTAGTTCTCTGAAGGTGGAATCTCATGTGGATAGGGTGGTGAAGAAAGCTTTTGGTTTGCTGACCTTTATAAATCAGAGCATTGAGTATAGGAGTTGGGATGTAATGTTAAAATTGTACAAGGCATTGGTAAGGCCAAATTTGGAGTATTGTGTACAGTTCTGGTCACTGAGTTACAGGAAAGATGTCAACAAAATAGAGAGAGTACAGAGGAGATTTACTAGAATGTTACCTGGGTTTCAGCACCTGAGTTACAGAGAAAGGTTGAACAAGTTAGATCTTTATTCTTTGGAGCGTAGAAGGTTGAGGGGGGACTTGATAGAGGTATTTAAAATTATGAAGGGGATAGATAGACTTGACGTGGATAGGCTTTTTCCTTTGAGAGTAGGGGAGATTCAAACAACTGGACATTAGTTGAGAGTTAAGGGGCAAAAGTTCAGGGGTAACACGAGGGGGAACTTCTTTACTCGGAGAGTGGTAGCTGTGTGGAACGAGCTTCCAGTAGAAGTGGTAGAGGCGGGTTCGATTTTGTCATTTAAAAAAAATTCGATCGGTATATGGACAGGAAAGGAATGGAGGGTAGAGACAGGTAGATGTGACTAAGTGAGAGTAAGCGTTCAGCATGGACTAGAAGGGCCAAGATGGCCTATTTCCGTGCTGTAATTGTTATATGGTTATATGAACTTGCGGGTGTCTCTGTAGGTTGGACAACTGAGTGACTTCCTTCTCAGACCGAGCAGGTGAACGGCCTCTCCCCAGTGTGAACTGACTGGTGTGCTTGTAGGCTAGCTAACTGTGTGAGTCCCTTCCCACAGACTGAGCAGGCAAATGTCCTCTCCCCAGTGTGAACTCACTGATGTATCTGCAGATCAGGTGATCAAGTGAATCCCTTCCCACAGACTGAGCAGGCGAATGGCCGCTACGCAGTGTGAACTGACTGGTGTCTCAGTAGGTGAGATGCCTGAGTGAATCCCTTCCCACAGTCTGAGCAGGTGAACGGCCTCTCCCCAGTGTGAACTCTCCGATGCACCTTCAGTTGGGATGACTGAGTGAATCCCTTCCCACAGTCTGAGCAGGTGAACGGCCTCTCCCCAGTGTGAACTTGCTGGTGTCTCTGTAGATCAGATGATCGAGTGAATCCCTTCCCACAGTCTGAGCAGGTGAATGGCCTCTCCCCAGTGTGAAATCGCTGGTGTTTCAGTAGGTCAGATGACTGAGTGAATCCCTTCCCACAGTCTGTGCAGGTGAACGGCCTCTCTCCAGTGTGAACTCGCTGATGTACCTTCAGATGAGATGATAAATTGAATCCCTTCCCACAGACTGAGCAGGTGAATGGCCTCTCCCCAGTGTGAATTCGCTGATGTACCTTCAGTTTAGATGAGGAAGTGAATCCCTTCCCACAGACTGAGCAGGTGAATGGCCACTCCCCAGTGTGAACTGACTGGTGTTCTTGTAGGTGAGCTGACTGTGTGAATCCCTTCCCACAGTCTGAGCAGGTGAACGGCCTCTGCCCTGTGTGAACTCGCTGATGTATCTGCAGATGAGATGACTGAGTAAATCCCTTCCTACAGACTGAGCAGGTGAACGGCCTCTCCCCAGTGTGAACTCGCTGATGTATCTGCAGATCAGGTGATCGAGTGAATCCCTTCCCACAGTCTGAGCAGGTGAACGGCCTCTCGCCAGTGTGAAGTCGCTGATGCACCGTCAGTTGAGATGACGAAGTGAATCCGTTCCCACAGTCTGAGCAGGTGAACGGCCTCTCCCCAGTGTGAACTCTCTGATGTTCCTTCAGTTGAGATGACGAAGTGAATCCCTTCCCACAGTCTGAGCAGGTGAACGGCCTCTCCCCAGTGTGAACTCGCTGATGTATCTGTAGATCAGATGATCGAGCAAATCCCTTCCCACAGTCTGAGCAGGTGAACGGCCTCTCCCCAGTGTGAACTCGCTGATGTGCTTGTAGGTTAGCTAACTGTGTGAATCCCTTCCCACAGTCTGAGCAGGTGAATGGCCTCTCCCCAGTGTGAATTCGCTGATGTACCTTCAGTTGGGATGATCGAGTGAATCCCTTCCCACAGTCCGAGCAGGTGAATGGCCTCTCCCCAGTGTGAACTCTCTGATGTACCTTCAGGTTAGATGACTGAGTGAATCCCTTCCCGCAGTCTGAGCAGGTGAACGGCTGCTCCCTGGTGTGAACTCGCTGGTGAGCCATTAGGTCGAATAACCGCGTGAATCCTTCCCCACAAATTCAGCAGATGACCAGCCTCTGCTCAGTGTGAACAGACTGGTGTATCCACAGGTGGGATGACCGACTGAATCCCGTCTCACACATAGAACAGGTGAATGGGCTTGTCTCAGTGTAAACTTGCTGATGTACCTTCAGTTAAGATGATGGAGTGAATCCATTCCCACTGTCTGAGCAGGTGAATGGCCTCTCCCCTGTGTAAGATGATGGGCGCGTCAGTCGGTCAGATGATCAAATGAATCTCTCCCCACAGTCTGAGCAGGAAGGATGATCGAGTGAATCATTGCTCCACTTCTTAAATATCTGGACAAAGACAGCAAAACTGGCGTGTTGTGTTCGAGATTCCCGTAGACAAATTCCTTGTCATTTTTAATCTGTAAAAAGATTTACAAAATCGATCAATGAGTGAAGGACAACATTTCAGATGAGATCACTTGAGTTGCCAAGGTGTGATCTGGCATCACACCGTTACAGTGAGGTTCAACCCAAGTTGGAGAGAGAAATCACCTTCTAACTGGGCACAGTGCTGGTATCTGGAATGACCATCAAATTCTCTGATGCTCTTCCTTTTTTTATAAGAATGGGGCATTTCTACCATCTCCAATCTGTGACCTGGCTCAGTTTGACTCTCTCCATTGGTATTATTCCCTGTTCCCACTGAGCTGCATAGGTTCCTGGCCCCACAGTAACTGAAACACTCACACACAAATAGCCAGCAGTGCATTCCATGCATCCACCACTCCGTGTGAAAAACTTACCCCTGACATCCCCTCAGTATCTATTTCCAAGCTCCTTAAAACTATGTCCCCTGTTGTTAGCCATTTCAGCCCTGGGAAAAAAACCTCTGGCTCTCCACACGATCAATGCCCTCATCATCTTATACACCTAAAAAAGGCTGCAAACATAAACAAGGAAATTATACATTGCCTTGAGGATTTGTTAGAAATATACAAAATTATGAGGGTATAGATAGGGTAAATGCGAGCAGCTTTTTCCACTGAGGTTGCGTGGGATGGCCAGAGGTCATGGTTAAGTGGAGAAGGTGAAAATTTAATGGGAATATTTGGAAAAGCTCTTTCCTGCAGTGGTCGTGAGAGTGTGGATTGAGATGTCAGCACAAGTGGTGAATATGAACTTGGTTTCACCATTTCAAAGAAGTTTGGATGGGAACCTGGATGATAGGGGTATGGAGGGCGATGGTCTCGGTGCAGGTAGTTGCATTAGACCAGCGGTCCCCAACCACCGGGTCGCAAAGCATGTGCTCCCGGGCCACAAGGAAACAATATGATTTGGTGATATGAGTCAGCTGCACCTTTTCTCATTCCCTGTCACGGCCACTGATCAGCCATTACGCATGTGAGGTCATGACCCGCGCGTCATCTGTGTCAGCGCGGGAAGGAGATCAACTCCTCGAGCTTGCAAATGACGGCGGGCTGAAAAGTATGTTTGAAATAACATCTCTGTCGGCATTCTGGATCAAAGTCAAGGCTAAATATCCTGAGATAGCCACGAAAGCACTGAAAACGTTGCTTCCATTTCCAACATATCTCTGCGAAGCGGAGTTTTCTGCAATGAATGCAACGAAAACTAAATTGCGGAATAGACTGGACAGGAACTCACTTCGAGTATCGCTGTCTCCCATCATCCCTCGATAGGACCGTGGTGCTGGAGGGAAACAAGCCCAGGGCTCCCACTGATTCAGCGATATTGGTGTGTTCCAATGATCTTATATATTCATACGGGGAAAATATGTGCTGTGTGTTTAAAATCCAAATGTTACTTAAAATGTCATGATGCTATTGACTTACTTATATAACCATATAACAATTACAGCATGGAAACAGGCCATCTCTGCCCTACTAGTCCGTGCTGAACACTACTCTCACCTAGTCCCGCTGACCTGCACTCAGCCCATAACCCTCCATTCCTTTCCTGTCCATATACCTATCCAATTTTTCTTTAAATGATAATATCGAACCTGCTTCTGCCACTTCTACTGGAAGTTCATTCATCACTAACTTCAAGCTCCTCTGATAATTGACTTATCACTATATTCATGCGAGGAAAATATGTGCTGTGTGTTTAATATTAAATTCGTTAGATAAACCCTTTTAGAAATGAAATTGGGTGTATTAACCATTTATCACCTATATTCCAGTCGTGATTAACACCGCCCCCCCCCCCCCACTCCTGCCACTCTGAACAGAATCACCAAAAAGGATTTGCAGGAAAAATCGGCAGGCCACAACGCGCATGCGCACTGGTGCCCGCGCAAGGGTTCATGGTCATTGTAGTCTTTCTCTGGGTAAACGCAACGTATTTGACTGCTACTCTTGTCCGTTGGCAACCCTACCCACCACCGCCCCCCCCCCACCGGGTCGGCCGCTCCACAAGAATATTGTCAATATTAAACCGGTCCGCAGTGCAAAAAAGGTTGGGGACCCTTGCATTAGACAGCTTAAATGTTTTTTCAGCATTGACCAGATGGGCTAAATAGCCTGTTTCTATACTGAACTTCTCCATGTTTCTATGACACAGAAGCTGGCCAAACTTGTTTGGAAGGGAAAAGTTGGGAGTGACAACGGAGCAGCGATGGCTGGAGTTTCTGGGAGCAATTTGGGAGCTCAGTGATCGATACATCCGAAAGATGTGGAAACATTGGAAAGGCAGGAAGACACAACCGTGGTTGAAATGAGAAGCCAAAGCCAACATAAAAGCCAAAGAGAGGGTAAACAAAAGAGTGAAAACGATTGGGAAGCTTTTAGAAACCAACAGAAGATGACTAAAAAAAAAAGTCAGAGCTCAGGGCGTGGAATTATGATATTGTAGTCATTAGTGAGTCTTTGTAGTGCCCAACAGTCTGAGACATTTAGAGGAACAAAATATCCGGGGCCTCAATATCTCTTGAAAACCAAGGTTCCCTGCACCAGTTAACTTTCAACTTTTATTATGCAGGCACATACAAACTCTACACCTTCAAAATTTCACTTCTGAAGGCCCCCCACTTACCAAGTACTCCTTTGCCAGAAAACAGCCTGTCCCAAACCACACTTGTCAGATCCTTTCTGACCTTTCTCCAATTTAGAATCTCAACCCATGGTCCAGACCTCTCTTTTTTCCATATTTACTTTGAATCTCATGGCATTATGGTCACTAATTTCGGTCACCAGCCCTGGATCATCAACCTATTGCACACTTTTACATCAGGAATTCTATGTACTGATTAAGGGCACATTTGACAAACTCTACCCCATCTAGTCCTCTTACAGTATGGGAGTCCCAGTCAATACATTGAAAGTTAAAATCACTTACTGAATCAACTTTTGTTTCTTGGCATGGTCTGCGATCTCTCTACAAATTTGTTCCTCTAAATCCCTCGGATTGTTGGGTGCAACCAAGTCCCCAATAATGGCTACAATATCAGAATTCCCTGTCCTGAGCTCATCTGGTTTTCCTACAATTCTTGCATTGTGATATACACAGCTCAGCACATTCATCGCTCCATGCTCAACCATTTGATTGCTGACTGTACCTGAGGTCTGAACAACATCCGACTGGTGTAAAGAAAACAACCTCTCCCTCATTGTCACAAAACATGCATCATTGCTGTCGCAGTTTATGTTCCACTGGATGCTAATGCTAAAGTAGCCATGAAAGACCTCAGTGCTGCTATTAGCAAGCTGCAGACATTGCATCCAGACGGAGCTTTGACTGTCGCTGGAGACTTTAATCATTGTAACCTGTGTACCGTGCTTCCAAGATTTTACCAAAATGTATTACGCACCACCAGGTGTAATAAAACCTTAGATCATGTGTACACAAATGTGGCTGACACTCAAACTAACTACCCTCCCCCATCTGGGACAGTCCGACCATCTTTCATTGTTTCTGCTTCCCAGGTATAGCCCGGTCACTAAACGTGTGAAACCCACAATGAAGACTATTAAGATCTGGCTGGAGGGGGCTGACTCTGCTCTTCAGCACCAATTCCAGCACACAGAGTGGAGCACGTTTGCTGCCCATACCACCACAGACTCTCAGACTAACATTGATTTATAAACCAACTCTGTCCTTGAGCACATCAACAAGTGTGTAGATAGAGAGACATTACTAAAACAAATAAGAGTTTTCCCCAATCAGAAACCATGGATGAACAGAGAGGTTCACCTCCTGCTCAAAGCCCGAGATTCAGCCTTCAGGTCTGGAGACTGGGAGGTTCACAGCTCAGCCAGGGCCAACCTGAGGAGGGGAATCTCTCAGGCTAAACACATATACAAACAGAGAATCGAGGAGCATTTCAACTCCTCAGACCCCCGGTCCATGTACATGGCATACAGGTCATTACAGACTTCAAACCTCCTAGTACTGTGCCCCCTTCCAGCTCTGCTACCCTCCCTGATGAGCTCAATTACTTCTACGCTCCCATTCATCGAGGGAACAAGGAGGTCACCCTCAAAGCGGATCTCCCACCTGGTGAACTGTCTCTCTCACTTTCCACCTCCGATGTTTGTGCCACCCTGAGCAGGGTGAATGTACGGAAGGCAGCTGGTCCGGATGCAATACCTGGCCGTGTGGTGAGAGTCTGTGCAGGGCAGTTGACCGGGGTCTTCACGGACATTTTTAATCTGTCCCTGGCCCGGGGTGTTGTCCCCACAAGCTTCAAGATCGCCACCATCGTGCCAGTGCCGAAGCATTCCACTGCCACGAGCCTGAATGATTTCCGCCCAGTTGCACTCACCCCCATCATTGCAAAGTGCTTTGAAAGACTGGTTCTGTCACATCTGAAATCCTGTCTGCCCACTACCCTGGACCCCCATCAATTTGCCAATCGCACCAACAGGTCAACAGAGGACGCCATCTCCACGGCACTTCACTCTGCCCTGACCCACCTGGACAGCCCCAACTCTTACGTCAGAATGATGTTCATTGACTTTAGTTCGGCATTCAATTCTGTAAGCCCCTTCAAGCTGATCACCAAACTTCGCCAGCTTGGTATCAGCTCATCCCTCTGCAATTGGACCTTGGACTTTCTGACAAACAGACCCCAATCAGTTAAGTTAGACAACCTCTCCTCCTCCACTCTCACCCTGAACACCGACGTGCCTCAAGGCTGTGTGCTGAACACTCTTCTGTACTCCCTTTTCACCTATGACTGCATTCCTGTACATGGTTCTAACTCCATAATCAAGTTCGCAGATGACACCATGGTGGTTGGCCAGATCAGAGGGGATGATGAGACAGCCTACAGGGACGAGGTCCAGCACCTGGCTGTGTAGTGTGCCAACAACAATCTGGCCCTTAACACCCAGAAGACCAAGGAGATCATTGTGGACTTCAGGCATGCCAGGACCCACACTCACGTCCCCATCTACATCAACGGAACTGTAGTGGAGCGTGTATCAAGCTTCAAATTCCTTGGTGTCCACTTTTCCGAGGATCTCATCTGGTCCCTGAACTCCTCCAACCTGATCAAGAAGGCACAACAGCACCTTTACTTCCTGCGGAACAACAAGAAAGCTCACCTCTGTCCCAGGATATGACAGACTTTTACTGCTGTACCATTGAGAGCATACTCACCAACTACATCTCAGTGTGGTATGGCAATTGTCCTGTATCAGAGCGCAAAGCACTCCAGTGTGTGGTGAAAACTACCCAGCGGATTATCGACAGCCCATTGTCCACCATTGAGAACATCTACCATAAACGCTGCCTGGGTAGAGCGAAAAGAATTATCAAGGATACATCTCACCCTAAGCATGGACTTTTTAACTCTCTTCCCATCAAGGAGGTGCTAAAGGAGCCTCCGCTCCCACACCAACAGGCACAGGAAGAGCTTCTTCCCTGAGGCTGTGACCCTGCTGAACCTCTCGTCACAGCGCTAAGCAGTATTGCACCCATACTGTACTGTCTCAGTACTTTTATATTTGTGTGCTGTAGCACTTTTTTATTCAGTTATTTTGTAAATAACACGATTCTTTGCATTTCTGGTCAGATGCTAACCACATTTCATTGGCTTTGTATCTGTACTTGGCACAGTGACAATAAAGTTGAATCCAATCTAATCTAAAAAAAACAAAGGAGCTGATTGTGAACGACAGGAGGAATGGAGACAGGCTAATCCCGATTGACATCAATGGATCTGGGGTTGAGACAGTGAACTGCTTTAAGATCCTTGGCATAAACATCAGCGAGGACCTCACATGGTCTGTACCTACCGGCTGTGTTGTGAAAAAAGCACAACAGTACCTTGCTCACCTCAGACGGCTGAAGAAGCTTGGGATTGAGTCCCAAATCCTAAGAACTTTCTACTGGAACACAACTGAGAGCATCCTGACTGGCTGCATCACTGCCTGGATGATCTGGAATTGATCCATTTCAAGTTCCAACTCCATAAAGTGCAGGGTTACAAGCTGCAGCTGGACGCACATCTTGTAGGTGAGGGCATAGGGGACAGTGGAGGTTCCGCCACCAATGTCCCCTCTAATTTGTAATGACCGGTATGCACATAGAGCTTTAAGTTCCTCGGGGTAAATATCACAAATGACCTGACCTGGTCCAACCAGGCAGAGTTCACTGCCAAGAAGGCCCACCAGCACCTTTACTTCCTGAGAAAACTAAAGAAATTTGGCCTGTCCTCTAAAACCCTCACTAATTTTTATAGATGCACTGTAGAAAGCATTCTTCTAGGGTGCATCACAACCTGGTATGGAAGTTGTCCTGTCCTAGACCGAAAGAAGCTGCAGAAGATCGTGAACACGGCGCAGCGCATCACACAAACCAATCTTCTGTCCGTGGACTCAGTTTACACCGTACGCTGTCAGAGCAGTGCTGCCAGGATAATCAAGGACGCAACCCACCCAGCCAACAGACTTTTCATCCCTCTTCCCTCCAGGAGAAGGTTCAGGAGCTTGAAGACTCGTACAGCCAGATTTGGGAACAGCTTCTTTCCAACTGTGATAAGACTGCTGAATGGATCCTGACCCGGATCTGGGCTGTACTCTCCAAATATCTGGAGCAAGGACCTGCCTCTCGGTTTTTTTGCACTACCTTACTTCCCATTCTTCTATCTTCTATTTATGATTTATAATTTAAATTTTTAATATTTACTAATTTTAACTAATTTTAATATTTATAATATTTAATATTTGTAATCCAGGGAGTATGAAGCGGAGAATCAAATTTCGCTGTGATGATTATACATTCTACTACCAATTGTTTGGCGACAATAAAGTACAAAGTAAAGTAAATCTTGTACTGTTCATTCTTTTAACCAGTGACAACATGTGCACAGTGAATTTTATATAGAGAGGTATTCATTTTAACCGCTAGCAAATCACTGTCAGTAAGAACTTTGATCTCCTCTGGGTTTGATGGAGTTCATCTGCACTCTCACACAACCTATGTAGCAGGCCTGTAACGGGTAATGAAGGATTTTCTCGCCAGAGCTTTTGCACATTGTCCATATCTGATTTGCTTGCTAAATGACGCTTTAAAAAGTCAGATTTCAAACTATCACTCCACTTCTTCCCACTTTCAAATTCTCCAGCAACTTTTGCATCACCACAATATACACAGGTAACACCAGTTTCTGTACTGTACATAAATATTTCCCCTGAACCCTCCCCCAGGTGACTGACGGTGGTGAACTCAGTGATGGCAATGCCAATGAATATGAAGGGAAGGGCAGTAGTCTGTCTCATTGGAGTCTGGCACATTTGTGATGTGAAAGCTACTTGTTGCCCAGGGCAAAGGTGTTTGATATCATTATGTACCCAGAGAGAGTGGGACAAAACATGTTCTCACGGGTAGAAAAGTCCAGAACAAGAGGAGGTAGAACCAGCAACAGACACAAAATGCTGGGGGAACTCAGCAGGCCAGGCAGCATCTATGGAAAAGAGTACTAATGCTGAGTTCCTCCAGCAATTTGTGTGTGTTGCTCGGATTTCCAGCATCTGCAGATTTTCTCTTGTTTGTGACTGGAGGCAGAACAAAGGTGATTTTCACAACAGCTGATGTAAAAGATTTTGTGCCCTTTCTCCGAGTTCCCGATCCTTGCATTTAGACAGCTGGAGCTCAGCTCTGTCTGAGAGACCCATCGGTTCCCATTCCCTCATCAGCCGGAAGCTCCCCGGGGCCCGTGTACGGATGGTGGGGCTGAGAGAGAGGGAAGAGAGCAGGACTGTCCCGGGATTGCGGGTCACGGAGTCCGGAGTCACAGCAACTACCCGAAGTCGGTGTTGGAAACGCCGCCCGGTGAGACCCCCAACCCGGAGATCCGTTCTCACCTCAACCGATCATCCGGGGCCTTTTGTGCCCGGCGCGCTGGTGAGCTCGAGCTTGGTCGGTTTAACGGCTGGGCTACTAATCACGTGACCAGCCCCTCCCCCACCACTATCAACAGAGGAGTCACGCGCTGCGCTATTTCCATTGGTACGAAGCAGTGTCAATCACTGCTTCCAGCCAATAGCGAAGGCGGACGACCCGAGAGGGCGTTACCCCTGCTGACACCGTCTCCCGGACTTTCCGTCACGGCGGGACAACCGTCAAAGTAAATGTCCGCTTTCTGATTTATTTCCATTTCCCTCCGAGGGAAGTTGGGGCGTTTGTGAAGCGTCTCCTGCGGCCGGAGTCTGATGTGTCGCTGAGAGGTAGGAGGAGACCGCTCGGCCCGTCGGTTTGATGCCGGTTCCCCGGGGAGGGAGAGGATGAAGACGGTGAGAGAGGGGGCGGACAGGATGTTTGTCCCGGTGGGGACAGGAGGGGCTCATCTGTGGAAATGTCTGAGCCCACGGTGGTGGCGATTCACCACATTGGGGGGCAAACACCGGCAGACTGTTGCCCTGCAAGCGGGGCCAATGGTCCGGGCAAAGTGACAATTATTTGTGTTTTGTTGAGACTGTACCGGGAATATGGTGTAAAATCCCGCTCCCCACACTAACACGGGTCACACAGACCAAAGAACAAACTGCCGGAGGAGCTCAGTGGGTCGGGCAGCATCTGTGGAGGGAAATGGACCGTCAACATTTCGGGCCGAGACCCTCCCTCTGGACTGAGAGTGGACGGGAAATAGTCCGAGAAAAGAGGTGAGGGGTGGGGATGGGGCAAGAGCTGGGGAGTGAGAGGTGGATCCAGGTGAGGGGGAGGTGGGAAGGTGGAAATAGTGACGGGGGTGGGAGGTGAGTGGTTGGGGCAACACGGGGCTGCAGAAGATGGAAATTAATTCCATAGAGTATTAACAAAGAGGTTAGAGAGTATTTGTTATAGAGAGGGCAATGAAGATTCACCAGACTGATCCCTGGAGTGGTGGGGTCATCATATGAAGAAAGATCAAATGTGATAACCCTTTCATTTAGAGAATCGAGGACTGAGAGGTGAACACATTGAAATGCACAACATCATTACCGGCTGAACCAGGGATCCCAGTCTCTGAAAAAGGGGGTGGACTGTCCGGGACTGAGATGAGGGGAAATGTCTCCACACCGAGGGTGGTGAATGTCTGTAAATCCCCACCACAGAGGCCGGTGAAGACTTGGTGATCATCCTCACATAAAACAGAGGCCGGCAGATGTGTGGAGACCGAAGGGATCGAGGAAATGAGGATCGTGCAGAAACATATGGCTGAGATGGGAGAGCAGCTGTCATCTTGTTGATGGTTAGAGGGGCTGAATGGCCACTTCCTACTGTTTCTCACTTGATGTTTCAGTGTTCCTGTCCAGTGAGGCTGGAGGAATGTGAATAGAAATGAGTGTTTACAAACATGGACGGATTTAAATGAAACCTGCACATTTCCGTTTTGGGTCTGAATTGTGTGTTGGACCAGGATGGGAATCGAGCCCGTGACTCTGTGACCTGGGGGTGGAGGGAAAGGGACAGGGAAGATATGGAGGGAAGAAGTAAAAATGTATCTGGTGTAAATATGGAATAATGTGGGAAATGCGGCAGATGGGTCGGGCAGCGTGTGAGGGGCGAGGAGCAGAGTCACCGGATCAGATGGGAGACCCTCCACCAGCACATGATCCCGTTTCCTGTTCACGTTTTCCCGCAGATCTGCAGCATCTGCCGGTCACTGCTGGAGTGTACGTGTAACTTCATCTTTCGCCCGTTCAGAAAAGGCAGTGAGATCCGGATCTATCACGTCCTCTCGTTGTGGGTGGACAATGATTTATTCTGGAATATTTTCAGCATGTTTCCATATAACCACATAACAATTACAGCATGGAAACAGGCCATCTCGGCCCTTCTAGTCTGTGCCAAATGCTTTCTCTCACCAAGTCCCAGACCTCAGACCATAACTACTGGGCCGAGGCCTGGGACTAGGCCTCATTCCACTGTTTTTACCTGCTGAAGAGCAGCCAATGTTTCTGGCTATATGACCCATTTATGTGAGAACTTAGCCTTTTGTATTTATCTGAGCTTTTCATAAGTTTAGTTATACTTTAGTACAGTTTAGTTCAGCTTCACTCCAGAATTTCCAAAGCAACAACCCATTCAGTCAAATAGTTCCACACAATTAAAATAGTTTACAGTATTACATTTTTAAATTTTTTGTTTTGTACTACTTATATAATTTAACTATTTAATATGTATATTCTTATTTTAAATCACAATGGTTAAAATCTATTGTTATGAATTAGGTTCTATTGCTGCCGCAGAGACAATGAATTCCATGACATCTGCCGGTGCTATTAAACCTGATTCTGATAATTGGTCTGGGAGACCCACCACCGGTCACCTGATCCCGGTTACCGCAGATCGTAATGCGAGATTGAAGCCTTTTCTATTTATTTGTGTTCCTCAGTTGTGTTAAGTTTCCCTCTGTGGTTCCAAAGCAGAAGCTCAGTCTATCTAATATTTCCACAAAATTAAAAGGGGGAATTTGTTTATTCTTATCACGTACTGAGCTACAGTGAAAATCTTGCCTGACCTACCATCCACACAGATCGATACATTACAACAGTACATTGAGCTGATATACGACAAAACAATAACTGTAACAAAGCATTATGGCTGCAAAGAAAGTGCAGTGCAGATAGACATATGGGGCAGGGTCACGTCGAGTTACATTGTGAGGTCGAGTCCATTTTATTGGACTGGAGACCATTAATTTGGCTTACAACTGCAGGCAGGAAGCTGTCCATGAGCCCGGTGGTAAGCACTTTAAGGCTTTTGTATCTCTTCCCCGATGGGGGATTGGGTTTGCAGCAATAATGTCCAAAGTTGTGGGCATCTTTGAGTACACGGCTTGCTTTCCCGAGGCAGGGGGAAGTGCAGGAAGAGTCCACAGAGGGGAGGCTTGTTTCTACGATGTTTCCAGATGAGACCAAAGTTCTCTGCAGTTCCTTGCAGTCATGGGCAGAGCTTTAGCCATACAAAGGTGTGAAATATTGACAAGAAGCTCAGAGACCTCGGCCTTCACCCTGCCTTGTGCAGCTGGATCCTGGACTTCCTGTCAGATGGCCGGCAGGTGGTAAGAGCGGGCTCCCTCACCTCTGTCTCTCTGACCCTCAGCACACACGCCCCACAGGGTTGTCTCCTTGGCCCCCTCCTTTACTCTCTGTGCACCCATGACTTGTGTCGCCACCCACAGCTCCAATCTGTTAATTAAATTTGCTGATGACACTCCATTGATTGGCCTAATCACAAATAATAACTTTCAATTGATCAAATGCTTCCTGACAAGGCTCGGTCCAAACAAACTTTTCACCCTTCTTCAGGAGATTAGTCAGAGGAAGAGCAATATCAGCAAAGTTCTTCCAGAACTTACGATAATATCCAACCATTCCCAGAAACCTTCCAAGAGCCTTCTTACCGGTCTGTCACAAAAACTGTGGGTCAACTGTCTAAGAAAAATAACAAGATGGTTTGAGTCGCAAAAGTAGATTGAGGTGCTTTTATTTACAAAAATAGTGGAAAAACAAAATATATACAGCTTGCAATTGTCACCTGTCTGATTAACAGCCACCCTCAGACTAAACAGAAAAAAAAACGACCCAAGGCTTATAACTGCTAAGCCAATTCCCCTAGACTAACCAAAAGCTAATTAACTCAATTATCTTCCATTTCACACAATCTGAAACTCTACCACCAGTTCTCACAATAAACACATAGACTTCATCATAGGATTCACCATTTCCCAGTTAAATAACTTGTATAAACCCCAAAACTTTACCACAAGATGAGTAATTCGGTAACATAACCCTTGTCCCAGGTAAAGATGGTATCCTCCACCATCGGCACACCTGTGCAGGTTGCTGCTGCCTCTATATAAGACAGCTCTATGCAGCAGCTCTGTTTCAGACCCAGTGACTGTGGAGGAGAGAGACGTCAGATTATCATGACACTTCGGCAAAACACTTATTGGAAAGATGAATATGAATAAATTCACCTGAGATAATAAAACTGTGACATAGTGTGTTTCTTTTTTTCATACCTATTACTGCTGGGGATGAGTGTAAAATTGTGACTGTTGATTTATTGTGACGTGTGCACTCACCACAATAACAGAGGGGAATAATGTGTGTGGATGACCCTTTGGGTGTTTTACCGAGTGTGCCATGAGACATCTGTAATCAGTGACGGGCCTTCGTCACACAGTCAGAATAGGAACTTCAGAAATGGCCTGAATTTTGCCTGCACAGGAGCCAACTTGCCTTGACCTACAACACAGCCAAGACAGATCACAGTGGCATGGCCAAATTCACTCTTAGCTAAGTCAACTGTAAGGTTGGCCCTGGAAAGCCTGTCAAACAGCTCTTCTACTACAGAGATATGCTCTTCCCAAATGTCACTCCCTGTGACTAAGTCATCAATATAGGCATCTGTGTGTCCTAACCCTTGAATTACAGAATCAATCATTCTCTGGAATGTTCCTGGAGCATATTTCATTCCAAATGGTGAAACATTGTATTCATACAACCCAGAAGGTGTCAAAAATGCAGAAATTTCTCTACCTCAGTCCGTCAATGGAACACACCAATACCCTTTCAACAGATCAATCTTTGTAAGAAATTACCTTTTCCAATCTTATTGATGCAATCATCCACCCTAGGGATAGGATAGGCATCTGTTTTTATTACTGCATTTACCTTCCTATAATCAGTGCAAAATCTAACACTACCATCAAGTTTGGGCACAATAACGCAGGGTGAGCTCCAATCTGCTGTTGAAGGCCTAATAATACCATTTTCAGCATATATTCAATTTCTTGCTCAGCCAATTTACACTTTTCTACATTCATGCAATATGGGTGTTGTTTAATCAGTTTGGCTTGACCAATATCTATGTCATGTACTGCGACCGTGGTTTGCTTGGGAACATCGGGAAATAAATCTTTAAACTTCAGAATTAATTCCTTCAGCTGTTGTTGTTGCTTTGGCTGCAGATGAGCCAACTTGTTGTCAATGTTTTCGAGAACAACAGTGTTCATTAGCCTAACTGGGACCATGTTTGGCTTGTGTAAAGTCTCAGACAAGTCAATTGTTTCATTCTCAGGGTTGCCAGATTGATATGTTTGACAACACTCACCGATGGTGCCTGCTTGTCAGAATAAGGCTTTATCATATTGATGTGTACCACCTGTGTTAGCTTACGTCGGTCGTGTGTTTTAATAACATAATTCACATCATTAATTTGCGAGACTATTTCATACGGTCCATTGAATTTCGCTTGAAGTGGATCCATCAACATTGGAGATAAGGCAAGCACATTATCCCCCACCTAGTATTTTCTTTTGTTTTAGTCCGCTTATCAAACCAACACTTCATTTTGTTTTGAGAAATCTTTAAGATTCGTCTGGCTAGACTACAGGCTTGGTGTAGTTTATTTTTGAAATTCAAAACATAGTCTAACAAGTTAACATATACCTCCCCATCAATCCACTGTTCCTTTAACAAGGTCAAAGGTCCCCTCACTCTATGACCAAATACAAGTTCAAATGGACAAAAGCCCAGTGACTCCTGTACCGACTCTTTTAAGCCTGATTTATACTAATGCATCAAGTGTACGCCGTACCCTCGCTGTACCCTACGCCGTAGGGTGACAGGCATCTCCTCAAAAAAGTAACTCACGCGTCGCGGTGACGCAGACCGCAACCACTGTGATTGGTCCGCTTGGTAGCATCGCATTTCCTCCTACACATTTCTGGTTGCTTTTCTCCGCCATGTCTGTACACTGATGCGAAATAAATGCTTGGAGACAATGAACCAAATCGTCCAATCTACCTGCCAACATCTGAAAATATTTGAAATGCATTTCCTTGTCCATGTCTCTCACGAAGAAGCTCAACAGTGTCAGAGAAACCCCACCACCAACTTGCATTTTGCTGGTGAAGTGCAGAGCGATGCAGACACAACTACGCATGCTCGCTATGGCGTAGGGCTACGCAAAAATTAAATCGGGCCTACAGTGTAGGATATGGCGTATCCCGAACGCACAAGTATAAATCAGCCTTTACGGTGAACAAAAGCAAATGTATTCCTTCAGATGCTGCCTGGCCTGCTGCGTTCACCAGCAACGTTGATGTGTGTTACTTGAATTTCCAGCATCTGCAGAATTCCTGTTGTATTCCTTCATCCCAGTCTTGTCCATTTTCAACACAGTACGTCTTAATCATTGTTTTGAGGGTAGAATGAAATCTTTCTAAAGCCTCTTGTGATTCCAGATGGTACGTAGACGATGTAATTTGTTTAGCTCCCAGTTCATAAACTACCTGCTGGAATAATCCAGATGTAAAATTACTTCCTTGGTCAGACTGGATTTCTTTAGGCAAACCAAATAAAGTTAAAAAACTTGTTAGGAGCCTTTGCCACAGTTTTAGCTTTAATATTGCTTTAATATTTAGCTTTAATAAAATTTGAAAAAGGGTTCACCGAATGCAGGTATAGGCCGGAGTGGGGCCACTAGGGTGACCTGATTAGGTTTACCCACAACTTGACAACTGTGACAGGTTCTGCAAAAGGTCACAATATCCTTCCTCAAATTCGGCCAGTAAAATTCTTTCATAATCCTGTTTAGAGTTTTATTCATGCCAAAATGGCCACCTACGGGCATACTGTGGGCCGAAGTTAAAATTTCAGTCCTATAAACTTTAGGAACAATTGCCCATTCCTCACTCGCAGGTATAGCAGGTGGCCTCCACTTCCTCATTAACACTCCATCCTTGAGATAATACCCTACTGTCATTTTCTTAATCTCATCATCTGAGAAAGATGTTTCTTATAAAGCTTCAATCTCAGGGTCTCAGTTCTGTTCTTCTGTAAACTCCTTCCTAGACAGGGATAAATCTTTCTCATCAGACTTACTACCTGAATCCTGTTGAAACAATGAAGGCTGAAAGGTCCCTGACAAGTCATCATAACCCGAATCCCAATTTTGGCTATCATGGGTATCAGAATCATGCTGCACAGAACTGTCTGCATTGGCAGACTTTTTAGCCATACTTCGAGTTATTGCGATAAATGTTAAAATCCATCTGTGGGTCGTCAGTGGTTGGCTTAGTTGTCAACTGCACTGCAGGAACAACTTTACCATCTGCCAGGTCATTCCCTAACAGCAAAGTAACATCTTCCACTGGTAAACTGGAGCATAATCCAATCCTAACAGATCCCGAAACCAACCCTGACTGTAAAGTTACCTTGTGCAATGGAACAGAAACAATGCTGCCCCCAATGCCTTTAATAAGATTTACCTCACCAGTGTCAGTCTCATCACCGAACTAATATAAGTGACTGAGAAGCCCCAGTATCTCGAAGAATTTTCACTGGTAGCGGGGTTGACCCTTCCATTACTAATACAAACCCATTTGACATAAAATGATCGAATCCCTTCTTAACTCAGTCAGACCTCTCAGTCCTTAACTGAGCCTCAACAGAATGTTCAGAACCCTGTGGGTTTATAGGTGCTTCAACATACTGATCACAGGCATGTGGGACTGCCTCCTTTTCCTTTTTCTTCTTCAGGACAGAACAATTAGCCACCATATGACCAGCTTTCTCACAATAGTAACAAGAGAGACCGGAATATTTCTCCTTCAACTGCTTCCCTTCATCCTTAGTCTCGTCACTAGTCCCAGCTTTAATTTCTGGTTTACCCTGGTTATCCCTGCTACTCTTTTGGAAGCTCTTATTCTGGGTGAACTTAACCTTTTGAGTTAAAGCAAACTTATCTGCTAATCTAGCAGACTCCTGCAAAGTGGCAGCATCCTTTTCATTTAATTACATCTTTATGTCATCAGGGACGCACATTTTGAATTCTTCAATTAAAACCAACTCTTTCAAGCTGTTAAAATCATCATTTACATTTTTATATGTGCACCAGCGGTCAAAACACACAAACTTCTCATAAGCAAATTCCATATAAGTCCGGTTCACAGATTTCCTCAAACTTCTAAACTTTTGCCTGTATGCTTCTGGGACCAACTCGTAAGCTTTGAGCACAGCCTGTTTGACCATCTCATAATCAGCTGCTTCATCAACTGTCAAAGCAGAATAGGCTTGCTGAGCCTTCCCCTTAATTACACTTTGTAAGAGAATAGGCCAACCCTCTTTTGGCCATTTTGAACCCTGAGCAACCTTCTCAAAATGCTGAAAGTATTTATCAACCTCTGCCTCGTCAAATGGAGGTACCAATTTAACTTCCCGACTGGCCTCAAACTTATCACCAGAGTCTAACGCTAGACCCCTTTGCTGCAATCTCTCTATCTTTTCCAGCTTGAACAGCCACTGTCTTTCTGCTTCCTCCCTGTTTTTCTGCCTCTTCTCTCTGTTTTCCTGCCTCTCTAGCCTCAACCTGCCTCTGCCTTTCCACAGCCTCCATCTTGAATTTTTCTAACTTATACAGGAGGCCAAGCTTACTAGGTTTACTTTCAGGAAACACCTCCAAATCCTCCACTTTAAACACACCCTCAGATACATAATGTTCAGCTATTATCCTCTGCATCTGTGACCTCCTCATTGTCAATTTCACCTTAGCAAGTTTTAACCACTTAGCAATACTCAACAACTCAATCCTTCTGGTATCCTTCAGTGCCTTAGAGGTTGGTGCTTCCAGACATCTATCAACATCCATTGCTGCTGATTTTCCATACACAAATAAATCAAAAGGGATTTCTCCAATGAAACCGATAACTGATCAATACGCCTCCAAATCTTTTCCTATATCGGATGCAGGCCCCAATTTTGTCCCCGTAACACTTTAGAAATGAGTCAGCAGCAATAGACTACACCTAGAGTCTGTTTTTGATGTTAAGTCCACTATCTTTATTAGTACTTACTAACAATATAGTAACTTAAGCAAGATAAACAAAAGTTAACAGTGTTATGTGTATATATGTGGGTAAATATAACTCCCAAACTATTGAGCTCAGGGGAAACCAGGCTTGGAGTCTTGAGATGGTGAACTATGAAAGTTCAGTTCAACCACAGAATAGTTGAGGAGAGAGAGATATTTGTAATCCAGGGTAAATGTCGAGAGAAGGCAATAACGTTGAATTCCACAGCATCCATGGTGGTAAAACGAGAGAACAGTCGCTGTAGATTTCATCCGTCGTTGTTCCAAATCCACATACAAATTATCACCAAAAGTGACTTGTCACAAGGGATATCGCCTTCAAGTGAATTTCCACACCACACCCAGGCAAGGGTTAACACATAAGTGGTCTCCACAGGATACCCCAAATCCGATCCACTCCTATGGATCAAATGAGGTGACAACCACACATCGAATGTTCGCTGAATTGATAATTAACCCACCTTTGTGGGCAGAGGAAAGTTCGAAACAGTGACCCTTGGCCACTAGTTCCCTTGTTTTGAACCTTCCATTTTTCCTCCTTCATCTCCGTCTGACTGAGTATCTGTGTTCTTGGTTAAAACTAAACAAGCTGTGAGCGATGCAAACAAGATGCAAGTCAGACTGATTTCCATTCTTAATCTCCCTCTCTCTCTCAAAATGACAGTCCACAGCAAACGAAATCTGGGGATTCATAACAATGGCCACTCCCCATTGTGAACTGACTGGTGTGCCAGTAGGTGGGATGACTGAGCGAATCCTTTCCCACATTCCGAGCTGGTGAACGGCTTCTCCCCGGTGTGAACTCGCTGATGACTCTGTAGGTTAGATGACTGAGTGAATCTCTTCCCACAGACTGAGCAGGTGAACGGCTTCTCCCCAGTGTGAACTCGCTGATGTTTCTGTAGGGTGGATGATTGGGTGAATCTTTTTCCACAGACTATGCAGGTGAATGGCTTCTCCCCAGTGTGAACTCGCTGATGATTCTGTAGGGTGGATGGGTGAGTGAATCTCTTCCCACAGATTGAGCAGGTGAACGGCCTCTCCCCAGTGTGAACTCGCTCATGGCTCTGCAGGGGGGACGACTGAGTGAATCTCTTCCCACAGACTGAGCAGGTGAACGGCTTCTCCCCAGTGTGACCTTGCTGGTGTGCCACTAGGTTGGATGACTCAGTGAATCTCTTCTCAGAGACTGAGCAGGTGAACAGCATCTCTCCAGTGTGAACTCGCTGGTGAGCCATTAGCTTAGATGAGCAAGTGAATCCCTTCCCACAGTCTGAGCAGGTGAACGGCCACTCCCCACTGTGAACTGACTGGTGTACCAGCAGTCTGGATGACTGAGTGAATCCTTTCCCACATTCTAAGCAGGTGAATGGCTTCTCCCCAGTGTGAACTCGCTGATGACTCTGTAGGTGGGATGACTGAGTGAATCTCTTCCCACATTCTGAGCAGGTGAATGGCTTCTCCCCAGTGTGAACTCGCTCATGACTCTGTAGGGAAGATGAATTAGTGAATCCCTTCCCACAGACCGAGCAGGTGAACGGCTTCTCCCCAGTGTGAACTCGCTGATGAATCTGTAGGCTGCATAACTTAGTGAATCCCTTCCCACATTCTGAGCAGGTAAACGGCTTCTCCCCAGTGTGAACTCGCTGATGACTCTGAAGGTTGGATGACTGAGTAAATCCCTTCCCACATTCTGAGCAGGTGAACGGCTTCTCCCCAGTGTGAACTCGCTGATGACTCTGTAGGTTGGATGACTGAGTGAATCTCTTCCCACAGACTAAGCAGGTGAATGGCTTCTCCCCAGTGTGAACTCGCTGATGTCCCTGTAGGGTGGATGAATTAGTGAAACTCTTCCCACAGACTGAGCAGGTGAACGGCTTCTCCCCAGTGTGAACCCGCTGGTGAGCCATTAGGTCAGATGACCGAGTGAATCCTTCCCCACAAATTCAGCAGATGACCAGCCTCTGCCCAGTGTGAATTGCCTGGTTTGTCCACAGGTGGGATGACCGACTGAATCCCTTCTCACACACAGATCAGATGAATGGCCTTGTCCAGTGTGAACTTGCTGATGTACCTTCAATTGAGATAACCGACTGAATCCACTCCCACTGTCTGAGCAGGTGAATGGCCTTTCCCCTGTGTAAAATGACGGGCAT
This sequence comes from Mobula birostris, assembly GCF_030028105.1. NCBI lineage: Eukaryota > Metazoa > Chordata > Chondrichthyes > Myliobatiformes > Myliobatidae > Mobula > Mobula birostris. The sequence continues at coordinate 27,060,693 of NC_092382.1, read as the reverse complement.
GCCAGTCAGTCAGATGACCAAGTGAATCCCTCCCCAGAGTCTGAGCTGGAAGGGTGGTCGATTGAATCCCTTGCTCCACTTCTCAAACATCTGGACAGAGACAGCAAAACTGTGTTTGAGATCCTAGGAGCTAAATTCCATCTCGTTTTTAACCTGTAAAAAGATTTACAAAATCCATCACTGGGTTAGGACAACATTTCAGATGAGATTACTTGAGTTTTCAAGGTTTGATCTGGCATCACACTGTTACAGTGAGGTTCAACCCAAGTTGGAGAGAGAAATCATCTTCTAACTGGGCACAGTGCTGGTATCTGGAATGACCATCAATTCCTTGATGCTCTTCCTGTCTCTATCAGAATGGGGCATTTCTGCCGTCTCCGATTTGCTCCTTGGCTCAGTTTGACTCTCTCCATTGCTGAGCAGCATGGATGCCTGGCCCCACAGTAACTGAAAGAGTATCAGGCAAGTTGTCTTTCTTGTCATGCATCTGGGATTTTCTTTTATGTATTATTAACTTAAAAGTGCCACAGTTTTAACGCTATATAAAAAATTCCTGCTGAGATGAATGGTTGGTCTGCACAGCTGTTAAAAGAACTTAGAGTGAATTTTTGTATTATTCCAGGTTCTTGTCACAGTCACAGAAAATTACAACACAGAAACAGGCCCTTTGGACCATCTGGTTTGTGCTGAACTATTTAATCTGCCCACTCCCATACCCCTACCATCCAGGTACCTATACAAACCTCTTAAATGTTGAAATTGAGCTCGCATGCACCACTTGTGCTGGCTGCTCATTCCACACCCGGATGACGGTCTGTGTGAAGAAGTTTCCCCTCATGTTCCCCTTAACGTTTCACCTTTTACCCATAACCCATGGTCTCTGGTTGTCGTTCCACCCCATCTCAGTGGTAAAAGCCAGCTTGCATTTACCCTATCTATACCCCTCATAATAGTGGTATACCTCCATCAAATCTCCCCTCAATCTTTTATGTTCCAAGGAATAAAGTCCTGACCTGTTCAATCTTTCCTAATAACCCAAGTCCTCCAGACCTGGCAACATCCTTGTGAATTTTCTCTGAACTCTTTCAACCTCTTTTACAACCTTCATGTAGGTAGGTGACCAAAACTGTACACAATACTCCAAATTAGGCCTCACCAATGTCTTCCACAAGTCAACATAACGTCTATCTATTGTTGTCAGTACTTTGGTTCATGAAGGCCAATGGGCCAAAGTCTTTCTTTCCGTCACATCCATGACACCATTTTCAATAGACAATAGGTGCAGGAGTAGGCCATTTGGCCCTTCAAGCCAGTACTGCCATTCACTGTGATCATGGCTGATCATCCACAATCAGTACCCCGTTCCTGCCTTCTCCCCATATCCCTTGACTCTGCTATCATTAAGAGATCTCTCTCTTTCTTGAAAGCATTCAGAGAATTGGCCTCCACTGCATTCCACAGATCCACAACTCTCTGGCTGAAAAAGTTTTTCCTCAACTCCATGCTAAATGACCTACCCCTTATTCTCAAATTGTGGCCTCTGGTTCTGGACTCCCCCAACATCAGTGAATTAAAGACTTGTATTCCCAGATCCCTTTCTTCTACAAAACTCCTCAGTGCCCTACCAGTCACAGTGAAAGACCTCTCTTGGTACGTCATACCAAAGTGCAACACCTCACACTTGTCTGCATTAAATTCCATTTTCCATTTCTCAAACCATTTTCCCAGTTGGTCCAGATCGCAACAGCAGCCATGATAGTCTTCCTCACTGTTCACTACACCACCAATCTTGGTGTCATCCGCAAATTTGCTGATCATCCAGATTACTGATATAGATGACAAACAATAACAGATCCAGCACTGATCCCTGTGGCACACCACTAGTCACAGGCCTCCGGTCAGAGAGGCAACCATATGCTACCACACACTGGCTTCTCCCAAAGACAGTGTCTCATCCAATTTACTAACTCATCTTGAATGCTGAGTGACTGAACCTTCTTGACCAACCTCCCATATGAGACTTTGTCAAGTGCCTTGCTCAAGTCCATGTGGATGACATCCACTGCCTTGCCTGATAACTTCCTCGAGAGACTCTACAAGATTGGTTAGACATGACCTACCATGCTCAAAGCCCTGATGTCTATCCTTAATCAGTCCACACCTATCCAAATACTTACAGCATATCTCCAGTTCCTGCACACACGTTCCAATAACTTTCCCACTACTGATGTCAAGCTCACCAATGTACAATTTCTTAGTTTATTTTTAGAGCCTTTCTTGAACAGCGGAACAACATTGGCTGTCCTCCAATCCTCCAGAACCTCACCTGTCTCTAAAGATCATTTAAATATCTGTCCTTGTGCCCCGACAATTTCTGCACTTGTCTGCCGCAGAGTCCCAGGGAACAACTTGTCAGGCCCTGGGTATTTATCCACGCTAATTTGCCTTAAGACAGCAAACACCTCCACCTCTGTAATCTGTACAGGGTCCATGAAGTTGATGCTGCTTTGCCTCACTTCTATAGACTCTGTGACCATCTCCTGTGTAAATACGGATGCAAAAAAAAATCTCCCACATCTATTTTGTCTCAGATCAGAACTACTGTTCTGATCTTGCATAGGATTATTTTTTTTTCCCCCCTTGCAATCCTTTTTGCTCTTAACATATCTGCAAAATCCATGAGGATTCTCCTTCACCATGTCTGTTGGGGCAACCTCATGCCTTCTTTGTCTTTCATAAGTGTTCACTTGAATTTCCTGTACTTCATACGTACCCCATTTGTTCCTATCTGCCTGTACCTGGTATGCACCTCCTTTTTATTGATCTGGCAGATGAAGCACAAAGGGCTGATAGAGCTGCATGGTGGGAGGTGAGGGTGGGGGAAGGTTAAACTAAAGTTGCAGGGGGAATGGGAGCCTGAATAACAGAACAGATACTGGAGACGTTGTGGAGACAGTTGTTGTTCAGTCCTCAGACAAAGACAGGAATGAAAAAGTTAAGCATGGTGCAGTGAATATGCTGAGCCCTGTATATTTCAATACAGGGAGCAGCGTAGGAAAGGCGGATGTGTTCAGAGCATGGATCAACACCTGGAATTTAGATACTAGGATCTGGCAACTGTGGCCTGGGACAGGCTGCTTTGTGGCAAAGGTGTGCTTGGTAAATTGAGGCCTTCAAAGCAAAATTTTGTAAGCACAAAGTGGGTATGTGCTTGTCAGAATAAAAGATAAAGATAGAAACTGTATCTCTTGGTTTTCAAGAGATATTGAGAACCTGGTGAAGCACAAAATGGAGTTGCATAACAGAGATAGGCAGGTAGGTTCTTATGGAGTATAAGAAATTCAAGAGAAAACATAAGAAATAAATCAGGATGGCTAAAAGAAAGCATGAGATTGCCCTCGTAAAAAAGATAAAGGATAATTGTCGTGGATTCTAGAAATAGATTAAGAACAAACGGATTGCAAGGCATAAAGTTGGTCCTCTGGAAGACCGGAATGGCAATCCATGTGTGGAACGAAAGCAGATGGGTGAGATCTTAATTTTTTTTTATCTCATTTACTCAGGAGATGGACAGAGTGTCAATGAGAGTGTGGAAAAGCAGCATTAAAATTGTGGACCCTATACAGATTAAAGAAGAGGAGATGTTTGCTATCCTGAGGCAGATTAGGGTGGATAAATCTCCGGGGCATGACAAGGTGCTCCCTCGGACCCTACGGGAGGCAAGTGCAGAAATAGTTGGGGCCCTAGCAGAGATAATTAAATCATCCTTAGTAATGGGAGAGTTATCAGAGCATTGTAGGGTAGCCAAAGTAATTTTGCTGTTCAACATAGAACATAGAAATCTACAGCATATTCCAGGCCATTCAGCCCACAATGTTGTGCCAACCATGAAACTTACTCTAGAAACTGCCTAGAATTTCCCTAACACATAGACCTCTATTTTTCTAAGCTCCATGTACCTACCTAAGAGGCTGTTAAAAGACCCTATTGTATCTGCCTCGACCACCACTGCTGGCAGTGCATTCCACACACCCATCACTCTCTGTGTAAAAAAAACTTACCCCTGACATCCCCTCGGTACCTATTTCCAAGCACCTTAAAACTATGCCCCTCGTGTTAGCCATTTCAGCCCTGGGGAAAAACCTCTGGCTATCCACACGATCAATGCCCCTCATCATTTTATACATCTAAAAAAGGCTCTAAGCATAAACAAGGATATTATACATTGCTTTGATGATTTGTTGGAAGTTTAAAAAGGTATGAGGGTATAGATAGGGTAAATGCAAGCAGCTTTTTCCACTGATGTTGGGCGGGACGACAACCAGAGGTCATGGGTAAGTGACTTCCCCATTTATACAACAAATACAATACAGCACAATACAGGCCCTTCGGCCCACAATGCTGTGCCAGACATTACTTACTTTAAAAATTACCTAGAGTTCCCCATAGCCCTCTATTTTTCTACGCACCATGTACCTATCCATGAGCCTCTTAAAAGACCCTATTGTATCCGGCTTCATCACAGTCGCCGGCAGCCCATTCCACGCACTCACCACTCTGTGTAAAAAACTCACCCCTTGTGGTGATATCACGTGTCAGGACGTGACTGGGCAGAGTTCCCAGCATGCGCAGAAATGAAGAATTATCAAGAAGCATGGCAGTGTAAAACTTGTTTTTTTCTGCTGTTAAATAAAAGATCAATTCTGCAGAATATGGTTTGTTATCAGTAACCCACGGTACGTATAAAGAACACAACACCCCTGACATCTCCTTCGTACCTACTTCCAAGCACCTTAAAACTGTGCCCTCTCTGCTGATTTTCTCTTGTTTGTGACTGGAGGCAGAACAAAGGTGATTTTCACAACAGCTGATGTAAAAGATTTTGTTCCCTTTCTCCGAGTTCCCGATCCTTGCATTTAGACAGCTGGAGCTCAGCTCTGTCTGAGAGACCCATCGGTTCCCATTCCCTCATCAGCCGGAAGCTCCCCGGGGCCCGTGTACGGATGGTGGGGCTGAGAGAGAGGGAAGAGAGCAGGACTGTCCCGGGATTGCGGGTCATGGTGCCCAGAGATCACAGCAATTGTCCCTCCCCCTCCGCTCTCCCCTTTCCATGTCTCCCCTCACCTTCTCCCTCATCCCCGGGGACGCGCTCTTACCTGCTGTCGGTCTTTTGAGGCCTTCCGTATACTGCGCGCATGCGTGATATTCGGCAACGTCACAACGCCGACGCCTGCGCATTTGATCGGTGCTTCGGCAAGGGCGAAATTTCTATCGCACGGCTTTATGGGTAATCACGGTGCCATTAAAAGTTTCTGCATACACCAGTTCCACGTCCATAGCTCAGTTTTTTTTGTGCATATAGAAAATTCAGCAGCTGTTTTAATGCAGAAAGCGGCTCCCGTAAAAAATATACTCAATATCACTGTGTATCTAATGCCAAAGTACAATCCTCGTACAAATGTAGATATAAAACTCAAGAGATTCTGCAGTTGCTGGAAATACAGTACAGAGACACACACACACACACAAAATGCTAGAGGAACTCTGCAGTTCAGGCAGCAACTAAGCAGAGGAGTACACAGTCTAGGTATGCTGAAAGGGCTCGTCCTAAACGTTGTCTATTTATTCCACTCCACATTTGCTGCCTGATCTGTTGATTTCCACCACTAATTTACAGAAATTAACCACCTTTTTCTTCCAATCAAACTGTTTCAAAATGTTTCTGATCTTTCATTTGTAGCTATAGCCTGCCGGCCTGATTTCTCTTCCTCCTCCTCCTTGTAAACTCTAAGTCCCATCTCTTTCTGGAGCCCCAAAGCCCTGAATCAGGCTGACAACTCTTTGTTTTCTGACTCTGCTCCATCAATGATTCACTCGCTCGTCTACTGTCAGACTTTAGAGGCACATTGCAACAACCCAGCTGTCTGAGACACAGTCCTTTGAAATTAGTGAAAATGACCCAAAACGTTGAAAAGAGCAGGGAAGAAGGAGCTTCAGCACCTTAGTCCAGAGCCCTGAAGAACGTTAAAACCACAGTGAGCTCATCGTCTTATTCAGCCTGGAGAAAAGCATGCAGAAAATTTCTTGCAGGTGAATAAGATGATGAGAGGCATTGGTCGTGTGAATAGCCAAAGGCTTTTTCCCAGGGTTGAAACGGATAACACGAGGGGGCATAGGTTTAAGCTGCTTGGAAATAGGTACAGAGGAGATGTCAGAGCTAAGTTTTTTTAAACAAAGAGTGGTGTTTGTGTGGAATGCACTGCCAGCGACGGTGGTGGAGGTGGATACAATGAAGTCTTGTAAGAGAATCTTAGAAAGGTACATGGAGCTTATGAAAATAGAGGGCTATACGGCTGGGTAACTCTAAGCAGTTTCTAGAGTAGGTTACATGGTCGGCACAACACTGTGGGCCGAAGGGTCTGTAATGTGCTGTAGATTTCTATGATTCTATGACATTCAAGGGAAATCTCCTATCCCACGGAGTGGTGACATGTTGTAACCTGTCATCACAGGGAGAGTGAGAGGGAAATGGCAGGGATAGATTGTGATATACTGATATGGAACAGAAACATGGGCAGGAACTAAATGGGCCGAGTGGCCTCTCTACTGTACATCGTGAGTATGGTAGAGACAGTAAGTACCTGAGACACGGGATTTGATACAGAACTAATTTGTCTTTCACAGATCCATAATATTAAACACCACTCTAGTTTAGGGCTAACATCAGCAGAACTGACTCCTCCAATGCTCAGTGACTATGGTTCGGTCCTGGGTGCGATGAGCAGCCGCAAGAACTGCAGATTTTGACAGTAACAGAAAAGGAAGATGAGGCTCTGTTCTGGGGAGATGTTGAAAAAGAGGATTTGCCATAAATGCCAGCTGAACTGAATGTGGATAAATCATCTGGTACAGATAGATTGTATGTGAGGAAACTGCGAAGTTGTGGTCAGAATCTTCCAACATCTACAGCTTTGGGGTGCATCTGAGGACAAGAGAATAGGATATACAGTATTTTTGCTCAAAAGAGATGCAAGGATAAATCTAGCAATCCTAGATCAGGCAGATTAACCTCAGTGTAGGAAGGCCTTGCAAATGATAATCAGTCTCAGAACTAACACTTCGACAAAGTGTGACAATAACAGAAAAAATAGATTTATGAAAGGCAAGTCATGTTGAACTGATTAAATAATGGAGAGGGGGATTGATAGTTAGATATGGCCCTGGTGGCTAAAGGGATCAGGGGGTATGGAGAGAAGGCAGGTACAGGGTTCTGAGTTGGATGATCAGCCATGATCATACTGAATGGCGGTGCAGGCTCGAAGGGCCGAAGGGCCTACTCCTGCACCTATTTTCTATGTTTCTAACAGTCCCTCAGTTACCTTGATGGCTAAATATTTAACATAGAGCTGATTTGAAGCTCCTCCCTGATGTGAAGTTGCTGGCGTTGCACCAGCTGGGATGATTGAGTAAACCTGTTTGCTCACTCCGGACAGAAATGTGGCCTCTATTTTATTGTAAACTCACCGGAGTATCATAAAGTGGATTAAGTGAATGAGTCATTTCGCACACACAGAGCAGATGAACGGCCGAATCCCAGTGCGAAACTGTTGGTGCACAGGTATTTTAAAATCTATCCCTGCCGTTCAGCTCTCACTCTCCCTGTGATAACAGGTTGGAACAAGTCACCACTCCCTGGGAGAAGAGACTTCCGCTGAATTACATAGAATCACAGGAACCTACAGCACATTACAGTCACTTCGGTCCAGGATGTTGCTCCAGCATTTTGCGTGTGTGTTTGTGTGTGTACATGTCAAGCAACTGCAGAATCTCTTGTTTTTTATATCTGCATTGTAAGAGGGTTTTACTTTGGCATGAAACACAGGGAATGCCTGTTGATATTCAGTATATTGTTTATGGGAGTTGCTGTCTGCATTAAAACAGGTGCTGAGTTTTTTGTACATACAAACACTGATCCATGGGCATGGAACCGGTGCTTGCAGACACTTTTAATGGCATCGTGATTACCCAGAAAGCCCAGCGTTTAAATTACGCAGTCGCTGACTCACCGATTGAATGCGCTGGCGTCAGGGTTGCCGATGTTCCCGAATATCACGCATGCGCACAGTACACAACCGGCCTCGTGTGCATCCGATTGCAAGTAAGAACGATTCTCTGGTCGGACTTTTTCCAACACCGATTCTTCCCTTTCTCTCTCGATCACTATACGGGCCCCAGGGGGCTTCCGGCTGATGAGGGAATGGGAACCGATGGGTCTCTCAGACAGAGCTGAGCTCCAGCTGTCTAAATGCAAGGATCGGGAACTCGGAGAAAGGGCACAAAATCTTTCACATCAGCTGTTGTGAAAATCACCTTTGTTCTGCCTCCAGTCACAAACAAGAGAAAATCTGCAGATGCTGGAAATCCGAGCAACACACACAAATTGCTGGAGGAACTCAGCATTAGTACTCTTTTCCATAGATGCTGCCTGGCCTGCTGAGTTCCTCCAGCATTTTGTGTCTGTTGCTTGTTCCACCTCCTCTTGTTCTGGACTTTTCTACCCGTGAGAACATGTTTTGACCCACTCTCTCTGGATCCATAATGATATCCAACACCTTGTCCTGGGCAACAAGTAGCTTTCACATCGCAAATGTGCCAGACTCCAATGAGACAGACTACTGCCCTTCCCTTCATATTCATTGGCATTGCCATCACTGAGTTCACCACCGTCAGTCACCTGGGGGAGGGTTCAGGGGAAATATTTATGTACAATACAGAAACTGGTGTTACCTGTGTGTACTGTGGTGACGCAAAAGTTGCTGGAGAAAGAAGGATTTTGGCACATTGGCCTTCATAAGCCAATGTACTGAGTACAGGAGATGGATGCTATGTTGACTCTGTATGAGAAATTGGTGATGCCTAACTTGGGACTATTGTGTGCAGTTTTGGTCACCTACCTAGAGGAAAGAAGTAAAAGAGGTTGAAAGAGTTCAGAGAAAATTCAGAAGGATATTGCTACGTCTGGAGGACTTGGTTATAAGGAAAGATTGAACAAGTCAGGACTTTATTCCTTGGAATGTAAAAGATTAAGGGAAGATTTGATGGAATTGTACCAAAATTATGAGGGTTATAGATAGGGTAAATGCAAGCTGGCTTTAACCACTGAGATGGTGTGGGACTACAACCAGAGGCCATGGGTTAAGGGTGAAAGGTGAAACGTTAAGGGGAACATGAGGGGAAACTTTTTCACACAGATGGTCATCCAGGTGTGGAATGAGCAGCCAGCAGAAGTGGTGAATGCGAGCTCAGTTTCACCATTTAAGAGGTTTGTGTAGGTACCTGGATGGTAGGGATATGGGAATAAAACATTTAAATAGTTCAGCACAAACTAGATGGGCCAAAGGGTCTGTTTCTGTGTTGTACTTTTCTATGACTGTGACAAGAACCTGAAATAATACTAATATTCACTCTAATTCCTTTTAACAGACCAACCATTCATCTCAGCAGCAAATTTTTATATGGCATTAAAACTGCGGCACTTTAAATTAACAGTGCATAAAAGAAGGTCCCAGCTGCAGGTCAACAAAGGCTATTTGTGTGACAGTGTTTCAGTTCCTTTGGGGCCAGGCACCCATACAGCTCAGTGGGAACAGGGAATAATACCAATAGAGAGAGTCAAACTGAACCAAGTCAGAGATTTGAGATGGCAGAAATGCCCCATTCTTATTGAGACAGGAAGAGCATCAGGGAGTTTGATTCCAGATACCAACACTGTGCCCAGTTAGAAGATGATTTCTCCTTCCAACTTGGGTTGATCCTTACTGTAACAGTGTGAAGTCAGTTCACACCTTGGCAACTCGAGTGATCTCATCTGAAATGTCCTTCACCCATTGATGGATTTTGTAAATCTTTTTACAGATTAATAACGACAAGGAATCTCTCTGCAGGAATCTTCAAAACAATACACCAGTTTTTCTGTCTCTGTCCAGATACTGAAGAACTGGAGCAAGTGATTCACTCAATCATCAGTCCTGCTCTGACTGTGGGGAGGAATTCACTTGGTCTTCTAACCTGAAGGTACATCAGCGAGTTCACACTGGGGAGAGGCCGTTCACCTGCTCAGACTGCGGGAAGGGATTCGTTCAGTCATCCGACCTACTGGTGCACAAGCGAGTTCACACTGGGGAGAGGCCATTCACCTGCTCAGACTGTGGGAAGGGATTCCTTTCATCATCTAAACTGAAGGTACATCAGAGAGTTCACACTTGAGAGAGGCCATTCACCTGCTCAGACTGCGGGAAGGGTTTGACTCGGTCATTCCACCTGCAGAGACACCAACGAGTTCACATTGGATCGAGGCCTTTCACCTGTTCAGACATTGGAAAGAGTTTCTCTCAGCCATCTCCATCAAATGTGCATCATTGAGTTCACACTGGGGAGAGACCGTTCACCTGCTGTGAATGTAGGAAGGGATTCACTCAGTCATTTAACCTTGTGACACACTACCGGGTTCACACTGGGAGGAAGTTTCAATAAGCTGAATGCTGGATATTTGTCCATCACCGTTGCTGAATGCAATTTTGAGAGTGACTGTCAGTGCTGAACTCTGCAATTATTGCTGCTGCTCACCACACCCAGTTCTGCACCCTGGTCACTGGGCATGGGAGGAGTTTCTTCTGCTGCACATTCACCTTTAATGGGACTGTTGTTTAATATCCTGGATCTGAGGCAAATAAATCAGTTCTGTTCGAATTCTTGTCTCTGGTACTTAGTGAATTTATAATGCACCTAGTGTACAGTAAAGAGTCAACTCAGGCCAGCTGGACCCTGCAAGTGATTCTGTTCCACGATAGTCCTTTTAAATCCTCCCCTGTTGTTCCCCTCTTGCTCTCCCTGTGGTGATGGGTTCCAAACAGTCACCACTGTGTGGGTGAAGGGGTTCCCCTTGAATTTTCTGCTGACTGAAGAAGTCAAATTGACTGCAGTTCCAGCTGACATGTTCTTCACCCCTCAAATCCCTGGGCTGAGGAAGAATGACATTGGTAGTTCACCTTCTTATTTCCACATTATAGGTCATTTTCCCTGCTTCTGAAGGGTTAACAAAGAAACATAGAAAACCTACAGCACAATACAGGCCCTTCAGCCCACAAAGTTTTGCCAAACATGCCCCTACCTTAAAAATTACTAGGGTTACCCATAGCCCTCTGCTTTTCTAAGCTCCATGTACCAATCCGAAAGTCTTTTAAAATACCTGATCGTATACACCTCCACCACTGTCGTTGGCAGCCCATTCCAGGCGCTCACCACTCTCTGCATAAAAACTTACTGCAGACATCTCCTTTCTACACACTCCCAAGCACCTTAAATCTGTGTCCTCTTGTGGCAGCCCTGGGGCAAAAAAGCCCCTGGCTATCCACACGATCAATGCCTCGCATCATCTTATACACCTCTGTCAGGTTATCTCTCATCCTTCTTCACTCCAAGGAGAAAACGCCGAGTTCACTCAACCTGTCTTCAGATAGCATGTCCCCCCCCCCAATCCAGGCAACATCCTTGTACATCTCCTCTGCACCCCTTCTGTGGTTTCCACATCCTTCCTGTAGTGAGGCAACCAGAACTGAGAACAGTACTCCAAGTGGGTTCTGACCAGCATCCTACATAGCTGCCAGGGTTGTTAGAAAAAGCCACTGTCCTCTCAAGACTGAAAACAGAATGAGAAGCCATTAGTTGGATGTTGAACGGAGCAGGGTCAGAAACCAGAGGCGAGTCTGCACAGGGCAGAGTTTGGGGCTCTGGACGATGGTCGGGGTAAGAACGTATGATGAGGAGAAGGGAATCAGCAGCGGGGTGTGGCAATAAATGACAGAGTAGCAACATTTGGAAGCTGATTGACAGAGAAAGTAATTTGGTTGTCTGACTGATGACAGAAACAATGCCTGTGGTGAGGTGCTCCACTGGTCGAGGAACATGTGTGTGTTGGGAATGGTTTTATCTATTGAGGGAGTTGTTCCTGCTTGGTTATCCTGTAATATTATATCTGGATGGTTATTATGGATTGTCCTATCTGAAATAATGTATTGACTATCATATAAATTGTGAGATTTTGACTCTAAAACCGGATCAGGCTTGAATTTATGGTGCCTTTATGAAGTTACGGTGGTCATTCATAAGTTTATATTTTAAAGCAAGGTTTTAGTGAATGATATTTGCTATTTGATTGTACCTGTGTACGTAATCCGATTGAGTTCAACTGCTGCAGGATCCCAGAATGTGTTGGACTGTGTCTGGTTTCTCTTGGCATTTTCTGCATTAATCACCTTGCTTGTTTGTATTTTATGCATTTTTGATTTATTTTCTTTGTTAACCACCTTGGCCTGTATTTCTGCGAGGAATCCCTCTGTTTCAGGGAAGAGGTCTCCAACTCTCAGTCAGGGGCTCGATGCTTCCTTGTCACCATTTCATCTGCTCAGATCATTGGGATGTCTCCCATGGAGGGTGATACTCATTCCACTGGTTAGTTATTTCTTCCATAGTGGTAATACATTTTTCTGAGTTGGCTTCTCAATTAAGTTTTCTGGCCTGTGTTTTTTTTTATCAGACTTTCATATATACTCATTATACTCATATAATCATGTTTATTTTTGATGAAAATAGATAGTTTAGAAATTCTATCAGACTGTTGGGTGATTTTTTTTTAATGTTTGCTTTCCAACCCTACGCCACCTTTCTGATGATTTGATTTGATTTGACTTTTTACCAACACAGCCACAGCACCCTCTCTGCCCACCTGTGTCTCCTTTCCAGAAACGTACCAGTATATGGGACACAAGAGATACAGCAGATGCTGGAAGTTTAGAGCAACAAGACAATGTATGTGAGGAGCTCAACAGGTCAGGCAGCATCTATCGATGGGAATCAATGTTTTGGACCAAGACCCTTCATCGGAACTCTTGATACACAGTTATCTGGAATATCGTCGGCAGCCCATACCATGCACTCACCACTCTCTGAGTAAAATACTTACCCCTGACATCTCCTCTGTACCTACTCCCAAGCACCTTAAACCCATGCCTTCTTGTGGCAGCCATTTCAGCCCTGGGAAAAAGCCTCTGACTGCCCTAAATGATCAGTGCCTCTTGTCATCTTATACACCTCTATCAGGTCACCTCTCATCCTCTGTAGCTCCAAGGAGAAAAGGCCAAGTTCACTCAACCTATTCTCATAAGGCATGCTCCCCAATCCAGGCAACATCCTTGTAAATCTCCTCTGCACCCTTTCTATGGCTTTCACATCCTTCCTGTAGTGAGGCGACCAGAACTCAGCACAGTGCTCTTCAGTGGGGTCTGACCAGGGTCCTATATAGCTGCAACATTACCTCTCGGCTCCTAAATTCAATTCCACCATTGATGAAGGCCGATACACCGTACGCCTTCTTAACCACAGAGTCAACCTGTGCAGCTGCTTTGAGCATCCTGTGGACTCGGACCCCAAGATCCCTCTGATCCTCCACACTGCCAAGATCTTACCATTAATACTACATTCTGCCATCATACTTGACCTAACAAAATGAACCATCTCACACTTATCTGGGTTGAACTCCATCTGCCACTTCTCAGCCCAGTTTTGCAGCCTATCAATGTCCGCTGTAATCTCTGACAGCCCTCCACACTATTGACAACACCACCAACCTTTGTGTCATCAGCAAACTTGCTACCCCATCCCTCCACTTCCTCATCCAGGTCATTTATAAATATGATGAAGAGTAAGTGTCCCAGAACAGATCCCTGAGGCACATCACTGGTCACTGCTCACCATGTTGAGCCCAGCTGGGGATCAGTTATTCTGGATTTGGTGTTGTGCAATGAACCGAATTAGAGCACTTAAGGTAAAAGAACCCTGAGGAGAGAATGATCTTAATATCATTGAATTCACACTGAAATTTGAGAAGGAGAAGCTAAAGTGAGATCTATCAATATAACCGTGGAATAAGGACAAATACAGAGGAATGAGAGGGGAATTGGCCAAATTTGATAACAGACAAAAAACACTGGCAGGGATGACGGTAAAGCATCAAAGGCTGTAAATGCGGGAAGCAATTCGGAAGACACAGGATATATACATTGAAAAAGGAACAACCTTTGAGAAGGCTAATGAGAAGGCAAAGCCAACATAAAAGCCAGAGAGAGGGCATATAACAGAGCAAAAATTGGTGGGAAGCTAGATGATTGGGAAGCTTTTATAAACCAACAAGAGGCAACTAAAAAATTAATTAAGAAAAAAAAGATGGAATACGAAGTTACAAGATGATACCAAATGTTTCTTCAGGTCTATGAAGTGTAAAAGAGGCAAGAGTGGATGTCGGACCGGGGGAAAACGATGCCTGGGGAGGGTGGGTGACGAGGTGATGGCGGCTGAACTGAGTAAGTATTTCACACCATTCTTCATTGTGGATACACCTAGTGGGATGCTGTATGTCCAGATGTCAGTGGTCAGAAGTGTGTGAAGTTGTCGTTACTCGAGAGAAGGTTCCTGGCAAACAGAAAGGTCTGAAGGTAAATAGATCACCTGGACTAGATGGTGTACATCCCAGAGTTCTGGAAGAGGTGGCCGAAGAGATTGTGGAGGGATGAGCAATGAAGTTTCAAGAATCAGTGGAGTGAGTCTGGTATGGTTGCGGAAGACTGCAAATTCGGAAATGTATCTCCACTACTCAAGAAGGGAGAGAGATTGAAGAACGGAAATTTTAGTACAGTTCGTCTGACCTCACTGGTTGGGTAGATATTGAAGTCGGATGTTGGGGATGTGTTTCCAGAGCATTTCGAGGCACGTGATAAAATCGGCACTCAGCATGTTTGCCTCCAGGAAAATCTTGCCTAGAAAGTGTGTTGAAATTCTTTGAATTTATTGAAGTCATTATAAGCAAGCTAGACAAAGGAGAATCGGGTAATGATGTACATCTGCATTTTCAGAAGGTCTTTGACGAGGTGCCACACATGAGGCTAGTTAACAAGTTATGAATCCATGACATTACATGAAAGATTATTGTATGGATAAAACAGTGGCTGATTGGCAAAGGATAGTAATAAAGGGGACGTTTTCTGTTTGGCTGCCAGTGATTAGTGATGTTCCACAGGACTTGGATGGCAGAATTGATAGCTTTATTGGAAAGTTTGCCAATGATATCAAGATAGCTGGAGGACCGGGCAGAGAGGCTATAAAAGAGGCTATAAAAGGCCAGGCAGAGAGGCTGTAAAAGGACTTTGACGATTCAAGGAATGGGTGTAAATATGGCAGATGGAATACCGTGTAGGGAAGCGTATAGTCATGCACGTTTGGAAAAGAAATACTGGGGTACACTATTTTCTAAATAGTCTAAACTTAGGAGCCCTTGTGCAGGATTCCCTAAAGGATAATTTATAAGTTGAGGTGGCAGTGAGGCCAAATGCGATTTCAGGAGGACTAGAATATAAAAGCAAGAACTTAATGTTGAGGCTTTATAAAGCATTGGTGAAGCTTCACTTAGATTATTGTAAGCAGTTTTGCACCCCTTATCTTAGAAAGGATGGGCTAAGACTGGAGAGAGTCTAAAGGATTGAATGTCCTATCCTATGAAGACCATTTGATGATTCTGGGCCTGTATTCACTGAAATTCAAAAGAATGAAAGGTGATATAATTGAAACTTATCGAATGTTGAAAGACCTCAGTAGACTGATATGTCCCATGGTGGGAGAGTCTAGGACCAGAGGAAACTGTTTCGGAACAGAGGGGCGTCCTTCTGGAACGAAGCTGAGATTAGACAGAGGGTGGTGGATCTGTGGAATTCATTGCCACGTGCAGTTCTAGAAACCAAGACTTCATGTCTAGCGATCGTCCGTCTATAGAGAGTTTGTCAACCTATAATAATTATTGTTTTTCAGCTGCAGCTGGTAAAACTTGAGGTGCAGGCATCGCAAAGCATAATCATTTCTCAGTTTGCGCGGAATCTGTCTACTCAGATCGCGGGATGTCTCTCTGGAGGGACATGAATGGATAACTTCATCTTCCATAGTGACCATTTCTTCATTTTTCTGGATAGTGCTTTCATTTAACTTTAGTATTGTGTACTTCTTATTAGTTTTACACACGGTGGCATGGAGTGCTCAATCCTGGTTTCGTTGAGGAAAACTTTATCCTTGGGTATATTACTTCACCCCTCCCCATCTCCAGTTTCACCCATGACCTCCCACCTTGGACTTCTTCCTCCCCTGTCCCCTCTACATCCCTTACCCTGACTTTGCATCTTTTTTTCCCCCAAAAATGCCAAGACCTCAAGAATATTGGGGCAGAAGTGAGAATAGGTGCTATTACAGAGGAGAAAATGTGCTTTGGAAGCTGGAAGGTCTGAAGGTAGATAAGACTCCCGGCCAAATGGTGTAAACCCAAGGGTTCAGGAAGAGGGAGCTGAAGAGTTTGTGCAGACATTAAGGACATAGAGCACGACAGCACAGAATAATGCCATTCGGCCAATCTGGTCTGTGCCAACCTATCAATCTGCTGAGTTCCAGCAACTTCCACTGGGACCATATTCCCCCTCCCATCTATGAACCCATCCAATCTTCTCTGAGATGTTGAAATCGAACCTGCCACTTGCACTGGCACCCCATTCCACAACCTCACCGCCTCTGAGTGAAGAAATTCCCCCTCATGTTTCTCTTAAGGAATGAGTAATGATCTTTCAAGAATCACTAGATTTGGGAATGGTTATGGTGAACTAGAAAGTTGCAAATGCCACTCCGTTCTTTAAGAGGGGAGGGAGGGATAAGAAAGAAAATTATAGGACAGTTAGTCTGACCTCAGTAGGTGGGGAGATGTTGGAGTCCATTAACGATGAGGATTCAGGGTACTTGGAGGTGCACAATACAGTACGGCCAAAGTAGGCATGGTTTTCTTCAGGAGAAATCTTGCCTGACAGATCTGTTGGAATTCTCTGATGAAACAACAGGCAGGACACACAAAGGAGAGGCAGTGGATGCTGTTTGTTCGGATTTTCAGATGGTCTTTAACAAGGTGCTGCACATGAGGCTACCTAACAAGATCATAGCTCATGGTGTTTGATGTTTCTGTGCCTGTTCCCACAGGAAGTTTGGAAGTTCCTGAATACTGTAAAACCCGAGATAGAAAGGATGTGAGAGGACGTTTCCCATAGTGCAGAGCCCAGGACCAGGGGGCAGACTCTCAGATGAGACGGAAATCAATTTAGACCAGAAATGAGGAGGAATTCTCCTGCTGTATCTCATGATCTTATGATTGTTTAACACGGCCGTTTCTGACCTGTACTTTTGTGGCCATCCCCCTCACTCTCTTACATACTTATCTCTCTCCACCTCAGATGCACCCAGCCTTCACACCCTCGGGGCAGTGAATCCCAAAGATTGTACACTCAGCCAGATAGATGGACACTTCCCTGATCCCAGTGGAACTGCATCTCCACACACACTCCTCACTTGAGATGACTGTCTATACTCATGACACAGGACATCACATCACTGTCATTCTCTTAATACCTTGTGTGACCTGCTGATCTCTGGGTATCCTCCCTCAAAAAGCTTCTCCTCGGTCACCATCTGTGAGATTATATAAAAAACAATTAAAACGATCTCTCAGACAGCTCCTGTACTCCTCCACCCCGGACTATGTTTCGCTGCTTAAAACTCTCCCACTTCAGCCCCTTCCTTTCTCCCTTTCCCCTTCCAAACTCCAGATATCCCACCAGATCCGAATCCACTGTAAGGACATTTATATCTCACAAGCGGCTGTACAAACCCGTGTCCTTCTCTGATACAGAGGTCACTGACGCTCCACCGCCATCCCAGTCTGCACCAACAGCCCATAACTGTGACAGCTGTTCCCAGACTCTGGGGTTTTGTAACAAACACGATGTTAACAGCAAGATTAGACAGTGATGAATTTGAAAAGAGATTGTTGCTCATTGAAAGGATGCCCGAGCGTCCGATACAACGGAGCAGATCCTCCCGTTGACAACTTTATTTGACCGACCCGGGTCACGGAACGTCCGATCATACCAGTTCCTCACAACAGCAACCCCACCCGACTACGGTCCCACACCCTTCCCTCCACTCACCCCACACCCACAGTCCACCCATAACCTCTACCCACACACAGACAGATACCCTTCGCCCCAAACCCTCTCCCAGCCTGGGAACAACAACTGATCCCACCACCCGGGCTCGGGGGCAAAGCTAAAATCGGGGCTGCGGGACCGGAGAGCCCGGAGCCTCCAGCCGTCCAGCAGAACTCGGTCCCGGCCCTTTCGCACTGCAGTCAGCCCCCAACTTACACAAAAGCGGGATCGGTCCTTCCTCACCGCCGCCTGAACAGGAGAACCGCCGGCGACGGCTGCGGTCGGCACAGCGACTGCGTTTAGCGGGAGGTTCGCCGCAGCACCACCCGTGGTCGGAGGTCTGCACATCGCCACCGGTGTCGGAGCTCCTCCACAGCGCCACCGGGGTCGGAGCTCCTCCACAGCGCCACCGGGGTCGGAGCTCCTCACAGCGCTACCGGTGTCGGAGCTCCCCACAGCGCCACCAGTGGCTGGAGCTCCCCACAGCGCCTCCAGTGTCGGAGCTCCCCACGGCGCCACCAGTGGTCGGAGCTCCCCACAGCGCCACCAGTGTCGGAGCTCCTCACAGCGCCTCCAGTGTCGGAGCTCCTCCACAGCGCCACCGGGGTCGGAGCTCCTCCACAGCGCCACCGGGGTCGGAGCTCCCCACAGCGCCACCGGGGTCGGAGCTCCCCACAGCGCCACCGGGGTCGGAGCTCCTCACAGCACCACCCGTGGTCGGAGCTCCCCACGGCGCCACCGGGGTCGGAGCTCCCCACGGCGCCTCCAGTGTCGGAGCTCCTCCTCAGCGCTTCCGGTGTCGGAGCTCGCCACAGTGCCACCAGTGTCGGAGCTCCTCACGGCGCCACCGGTGTCGGAGCTCCCCACAGCGCCACCGGTGTCGGAGCTCGCCACAGTGCCACCAGTGTCGGAGCTCCTCACGGCGCCACCGGTGTCGGAGCTCCCCACAGCGCCACCGGTGTCGGAGCTCCTCACAGCGCTACCGGTGTCGGAGCTCCCCACGGCGCCACCAGTGGTCGGAGCTCCCCACAGCGCCACCAGTGTCGGAGCTCCCCACAGCGCCTCCAGTGTCGGAGCTCCCCACAGCGCCTCCAGTGGTCGGAGCTCCCCTCAGCGCCACCAGTGGTCGGAGCTCCCCTCAGCGCCACCAGTGTCGGAGCTCCCCACAGCGCCTCCAGTGTCGGAGCTCCCCACAGCGCCTCCAGTGGTCGGAGCTCCCCTCAGCGCCACCAGTGTCGGAGCTCGCCACAGCGCCACCGGCGTAGGAGCTCCCCACCGCTGAAAACCAACGCTCCAGGAGCTGCGCTATTGCCATTGGTGAAAAGGAATGTCAATCACTGGTTAGACCCAATAGCAGAAGCGGACCAGCGGAGAGGGCGGTAACCCCGCTGGTTCCGTCTTCCGCTTCGGCGCCGATTTCTCCGTGAAAGCGGAACAAATCCCAAAGTAAATGTCCGCTTTCTGATTTATTTCCATTTCCATCCGAGGGAAGCCGGGGGCGTTTGTGAAGCGTCTCCTGCGGCCGGAGTCTGATGTATCGCCGAGAGGTAGGAGGAGACGTACGAAGGCGTGAACTCGGAGACCTGGGCCTTCACCCGGCCTTGCGTGTCTGGATCCTGTCAGATGTCCGGCAGGTGGTCAGAGTGGCTCCCTCACCTCTGTCTCTCCGACCCCCGGCACACACACACACCCTGTCCCCTTCCCTCTCCGTGTGTTCACCCGTGACACACACACACCCTGTCCCCTTCACTCTCCGTGTGTTCACCCGTGACACACACACACACCCTGTCCCCTTCACTCTCCGTGTGTTCACCCGTGACACACACACACACACCCTGTCCCCTTCACTCTCCGTGTGTTCACCCGTGACACACACACACACACCCTGTCCCCTTCACTCTCCGTGTGTTCACCCGTGACACACACACACACCCTGTCCCCTTCACTCTCCGTGTGTTCACCCGTGACACACACACACACACCCTGTCCCCTTCACTCTCCGTGTGTTCACCCGTGACACACACACACACACCCTGTCCCCTTCACTCTCCGTGTGTTCACCCGTGACACACACACACCCCCTGTCCCCTTCACTCTCCGTGTGTTCACCCGTGACACACACACACACACCCTGTCCCCTTCACTCTCCGTGTGTTCACCCGTGACACACACACACACACACACCCTGTCCCCTTCACTCTCCGTGTGTTCACCCGTGACACACACATACACCCTGTCCCCTTCACTCTCCGTGTGTTCACCCGTGACACACACACACACCCTGTCCCCTTCACTCTCCGTGTGTTCACCCGTGACACACACACACACCCTGTCCCCTTGACTCTCCGTGTGTTCACCCGTGACACACACACACACCCTGTCCCCTTCACTCTCCGTGTGTTCACCCGTGACACACACACACCCTGTCCCCTTCACTCTCCGTGTGTTCACCCGTGACACACACACACACACACCCTGTCCCCTTCACTCTCCGTGTGTTCACCCGTGACACACACACATACACCCTGTCCCCTTCACTCTCCGTGTGTTCACCCGTGACACACACACACACCCTGTCCCCTTCACTCTCCGTGTGTTCACCCGTGACACACACATACACCCTGTCCCCTTCACTCTCCGTGTGTTCACCCGTGACACACACACACACCCTGTCCCCTTCACTCTCCGTGTGTTCACCCGTGACACACACACACCCCCTGTCCCCTTCACTCTCCGTGTGTTCACCCGTGACACACACACACACACCCTGTCCCCTTCACTCTCCGTGTGTTCACCCGTGACACACACACACACACACACCCTGTCCCCTTCACTCTCCGTGTGTTCACCCGTGACACACACACACACCTTGTCCCCTTCACTCTCCGTGTGTTCACCCGTGACACACACATACACCCTGTCCCCTTCACTCTCCGTGTGTTCACCCGTGACACACACACACACACACACCCTGTCCCCTTCACTCTCCGTGTGTTCACCCGTGACACACACACACCCCCTGTCCCCTTCACTCTCCGTGTGTTCACCCGTGACACACACACACACACCCTGTCCCCTTCACTCTCCGTGTGTTCACCCGTGACACACACACACACACACACCCTGTCCCCTTCACTCTCCGTGTGTTCACCCGTGACACACACACACACCCTGTCCCCTTCACTCTCCGTGTGTTCACCCGTGACACACACACACACACACCCTGTCCCCTTCACTCTCCGTGTGTTCACCCGTGACACACACACACACACCCTGTCCCCTTCACTCTCCGTGTGTTCACCCGTGACACACACACACACACACACCCTGTCCCCTTCACTCTCCGTGTGTTCACCCGTGACACACACACACACCCTGTCCCCTTCACTCTCCGTGTGTTCACCCGTGACACACACACACACCCTGTCCCCTTCACTCTCCGTGTGTTCACCCGTGACACACACACACACACCCTGTCCCCTTCACTCTCCGTGTGTTCACCCGTGACACACACACACACACACCCTGTCCCCTTCACTCTCCCTGTGTTCACCCGTGACACACACACACACACACACCCTGTCCCCTTCACTCTCCGTGTGTTCACCCGTGACACACACACACACACCCTGTCCCCTTCACTCTCCGTGTGTTCACCCGTGAGACACACACACCCTGTCCCCTTCACTCTCCGTGTGTTCACCCGTGACCCACACACACACCCTGTCCCCTTCACTCTCCGTGTGTTCACCCGTGACACACACACACCCACCCTGTCCACTTCACTCTCCGTGTGTTCACCCGTGACACACACACACACCCTGTCCCCTTTACTCTCCGTGTGTTCACCCGTGACACACACACACACACCCTGTCCCCTTCACTCTCCGTGTGTTCACCCGTGATACACACACACACACCCTGTCCCCTTCACTCTCCGTGTGTTCACCCGTGACACACACACACACCCTGTCCCCTTCACTCTCCGTGTGTTCACCCGTGACACACACACACACCCTGTCCCCTTGACTCTCCGTGTGTTCACCCGTGACACACACACACACCCTGTCCCCTTCACTCTCCGTGTGTTCACCCGTGACACACACACACCCTGTCCCCTTCACTCTCCGTGTGTTCACCCGTGACACACACACACCCTGTCCCCTTCACTCTCCGTGTGTTCACCCGTGACACACACACACACACACCCTGTCCCCTTCACTCTCCGTGTGTTCACCCGTGACACACACACACACCCTGTCCCCTTCACTCTCCGTGTGTTCACCCATGACACACACGCACACCCTGTCCCCTTCACTCTCCGTGTGTTCACCCGTGACACACACACACACCCTGTTCCCTTCACTCTCCGTGTGTTCACCCGTGAGACACACACACCCTGTCCCCTTCACTCTCCGTGTGTTCACCTGTGACACACACACACACCCTGTCCCCTTCACTCTCCCTGTGTTGACCCGTGACACACACACACACCCTGTCCCCTTCACTCTCCGTGTGTTCACCCGTGACACACACACACACCCTGTCCCCTTCACTCTCCGTGTGTTCACCCGTGACACACACACACCCACCCTGTCCCCTTCACTCTCCGTGTGTTCACCCGTGACACACACACACACACACCCTGTCCCCTTCACTCTCCGTGTGTTCACCCGTGACACACACACACACCCTGTCCCCTTCACTCTCCGTGTGTTCATCCGTGACACACACACACACCCTGTCCCCTTCACCCTCCGTGTGTTCACCCGTGACACACACACACACACACCCTGTCCCCTTCACTCTCCGTGTGTTCACCCGTGACACACACACACACCCTGTCCCCTTCACCCTCCGTGTGTTCACCCGTGACACACACACACACACACCCTGTCCCCTTCATTCTCCGTGTGTTCACCAGTGACACACACACACACCCTGTCCCCTTCACCCTCCATGTGTTCACCCGTGACACACACACACACACACCCTGTCCCCTTCACTCTCCGTGTGTTCACCCGTGACACACACACACCCTGTCCCCTTCACTCTCCGTGTGTTCACCCGTGACACACACACACACCCTGTCCCCTTCACCCTCCGTGTGTTCACCCGTGACACACACACACACACACCCTGTCCCCTTCACTCTCCGTGTGTTCACCCGTGACACACACACACACCCTGTCCCCTTCACTCTCCGTGTGTTCACCCGTGACACACACACACACCCTGTCCCCTTCACTCTCCGTGTGTTCACCCGTGACACACACACACCCACCCTGTCCCCTTCACTCTCCGTGTGTTCACCCGTGACACACACACACACACACCCTGTCCCCTTCACCCTCCGTGTGTTCACCCGTGACACACACACACACACACCCTGTCCCCTTCACCCTCCGTGTGTTCACCCGTGACACACACACACACCCTGTCCCCTTCACCCTCCGTGTGTTCACCCGTGACACACACACACACACACCCTGTCCCCTTCACTCTCCGTGTGTTCACCCGTGACACACACACACACCCTGTCCCCTTCACTCTCCGTGTGTTCACCCGTGACACACACACACACACCCTGTCCCCTTCACTCTCTGTGTGTTCACCCGTGACACACACACACCCACCCTGTCCCCTTCACTCTCCGTGTGTTCACCCGTGACACACACACACACACACCCTGTCCCCTTCACTCTCCGTGTGTTCACCAGTGACACACACACACACCCTGTCCCCTTCACCCTCCATGTGTTCACCCGTGACACACACACACACACACCCTGTCCCCTTCACTCTCCGTGTGTTCACCCGTGACACACACACACCCTGTCCCCTTCACTCTCCGTGTGTTCACCCGTGACACACACACACACCCTGTCCCCTTCACTCTCCGTGTGTTCACCCGTGACACACACACACACACCCTGTCCCCTTCACCCTCCGTGTGTTCACCCGTGACACACACACACACACACACCCTGTCCCCTTCACTCTCCGTGTGTTCACCCATGACACACACACACACCCGGCCCCCTTCACTCTCCGTGTGTTCACCGTGACACACACACACCCTGTCCCCTTCACTCTCCGTGTGTTCACCCGTGACACACACACACACACACACCCTGTCCCCTTCACTCTCCGTGTGTTCACCCGTGACACACACACACACACACACCCTGTCCCCTTCACTCTCCGTGTGTTCACCCATGACACACACACACACCCGGTCCCCTTCACTCTCCGTGTGTTCACCCGTGACACACACACACACCCTGTCCCCTTCACTCTCCGTGTGTTCACCCGTGACAGACACACACACCCTGTCCCCTTCACTCTCCGTGTGTTCACCCGTGACAGACACACACACCCTGTCCCCTTCACTCTCCGTGTGTTCACCCGTGACACACACACCCTGTCCCCTTCACTCTCCGTGTGTTCACCCGTGACCCACACACACACCCTGTCCCCTTCACTCTCCGTGTGTTCACCCGTGACGCACACACACACACACACCCTGTCCCCTTCACTCTCCGTGTGTTCACCCGTGACACACACACACACCCTGTCCCCTTCACTCTCCGTGTGTTCACCCGTGACACACACACACCCTGTCCCCTTCACTCTCCGTGTGTTCACCCATGACACACACACACACCCTGTCCCCTTCACTCTCCGTGTGTTCACCCGTGACACACACACACCCTGTCCCCTTCACTCTCCGTGTGTTCACCCGTGACACACACACACCCTGTCCCCTTCACTCTCCGTGTGTTCACCCGTGACACACACACACCCTGTCCCCTTCACTCTCCGTGTGTTCACCCGTGACACACACACACCCTGTCCCCTACACTCTCCGTGTGTTCACCCGTGACACCCACACACACACTGTCCCCTTCACTCTCCGTGTGTTCACCCGTGACACACACACACACCCTGTCCCCTTCACTCTCCGTGTGTTCACCCGTGACACACACACACCCTGTCCCCTTCACTCTCCGTGTGTTCACCCGTGACACACACACACACCCTGTCCCCTTCACTCTCCGTGTGTTCACCCGTGACACACACACACACACACCCTGTCCCCTTCACTCTCCGTGTGTTCACCCGTCACACACACACACACACACACCCTGTCCCCTTCACTCTCCGTGTGTTCACCCATGACACACACACACACCCGGTCCCCTTCACTCTCCGTGTGTTCACCGTGACACACACACACCCTGTCCCCTTCACTCTCCGTGTGTTCACCCGTGACACACACACACACACACACCCTGTCCCCTTCACTCTCCGTGTGTTCACCCGTGACACACACACACACACACACCCTGTCCCCTTCACTCTCCGTGTGTTCACCCATGACACACACACACACCCGGTCCCCTTCACTCTCCGTGTGTTCACCCGTGACACACACACACACCCTGTCCCCTTCACTCTCCGTGTGTTCACCCGTGACACACACACACACACCCTGTCCCCTTCACTCTCCGTGTGTTCACCCGTGACACACACACACACCCTGTCCCCTTCACTCTCCGTGTGTTCACCCATGACACACACACACACCCGGTCCCCTTCACTCTCCGTGTGTTCACCCGTGACACACACACACACACCCTGTCCCCTTCACTCTCCGTGTGTTCACCCGTGACACACACGCACACACACCCTGTCCCCTTCACTCTCCGTGTGTTCACCCGTGACACACACACACACACACACCCTGTCCCCTTCACTCTCCGTGTGTTCACCCGTGACACACACACACACACACACCCTGTCCCCTTCACTCTCCGTGTGTTCACCCATGACACACACACACACCCGGTCCCCTTCACTCTCCGTGTGTTCACCCGTGACACACACACACACCCTGTCCCCTTCACTCTCCGTGTGTTCACCCGTGACACACACACACACACCCTGTCCCCTTCACTCTCCGTGTGTTCACCCGTGACACACACACACACACACCCTGTCCCCTTCACTCTCCGTGTGTTCACCCATGACACACACACACACCCGGTCCCCTTCACTCTTCGTGTGTTCACCCATGACACACACACACACCCGGTCCCCTTCACTCTCTGTGTGTTCACCCGTGACACACACACACACACCCTGTCCCCTTCACTCTCCGTGTGTTCACCCGTGACACACACACACACACGGTCCCCTTCACTCTCCGTGTGTTCACCCGTGACACACACACACACACACCCTGTCCCCTTCACTCTCTGTGTGTTCACCCATGACACACACACACACCCGGTCCCCTTCACTCTCCGTGTGTTCACCCGTGACACACACACACACACACACACACACACACCCTGTCCCCTTCACTCTCCGTGTGTTCACCCGTGACACACACACACCCTGTCCCCTTCACTCTCCGTGTGTTCACCCATGACACACACACACACCCGGCCCCCTTCACTCTCCGTGTGTTCACCCGTGACACACACACACACACACACCCTGTCCCCTTCACTCTCCGTGTGTTCACCCGTGACACACACACACACACACACCCTGTCCCCTTCACTCTCCGTGTGTTCACCCGTGACACACACACACCCTGTCCCCTTCACTCTCCGTGTGTTCACCCGTGACACACACACACACACACACACACACACACACACACACACACACACCCTGTCCCCTTCACTCTCCGTGTGTTCACCCATGACACACACACACACACCCTGTCCCCTTCACTCTCCGTGTGTTCACCCGTGACACACACCCTGTCCCCTTCACTCTCCGTGTGTTCACCCGTGACACACACACACACCCTGTCCCCTTCACCCTCCGTGTGTTCACCCGTGACACACACACACACACACACCCTGTCCCCTTCACTCTCCGTGTGTTCACCAGTGACACACACACACACCCTGTCCCCTTCACCCTCCATGTGTTCACCCGTGACACACACACACACACACCCTGTCCCCTTCACTCTCCGTGTGTTCACCCGTGACACACACACACCCTGTCCCCTTCACTCTCCGTGTGTTCACCCATGACACACACACACACACCCTGTCCCCTTCACTCTCCGTGTGTTCACCCGTGACACACACCCTGTCCCCTTCACTCTCCGTGTGTTCACCCGTGACACACACACACACCCTGTCCCCTTCACCCTCCGTGTGTTCACCCGTGACACACACACACACACACACCCTGTCCCCTTCACTCTCCGTGTGTTCACCAGTGACACACACACACACCCTGTCCCCTTCACCCTCCATGTGTTCACCCGTGACACACACACACACACACCCTGTCCCCTTCACTCTCCGTGTGTTCACCCGTGACACACACACACCCTGTCCCCTTCACTCTCCGTGTGTTCACCCGTGACACACACACACACCCTGTCCCCTTCACCCTCCGTGTGTTCACCCGTGACACACACACACACACACCCTGTCCCCTTCACTCTCCGTGTGTTCACCCGTGACACACACACACACCCTGTCCCCTTCACTCTCCGTGTGTTCACCCGTGACACACACACACACCCTGTCCCCTTCACTCTCCGTGTGTTCACCCGTGACACACACACACCCACCCTGTCCCCTTCACTCTCCGTGTGTTCACCCGTGACACACACACACACACACCCTGTCCCCTTCACCCTCCGTGTGTTCACCCGTGACACACACACACACCCTGTCCCCTTCACCCTCCGTGTGTTCACCCGTGACACACACACACACACACCCTGTCCCCTTCACTCTCCGTGTGTTCACCCGTGACACACACACACACCCTGTCCCCTTCACTCTCCGTGTGTTCACCCGTGACACACACACACACCCTGTCCCCTTCACTCTCCGTGTGTTCACCCGTGACACACACACACCCACCCTGTCCCCTTCACTCTCTGTGTGTTCACCCATGACACACACACACACCCGGTCCCCTTCACTCTCCGTGTGTTCACCCGTGACACACACACACACACACACACACACCCTGTCCCCTTCACTCTCCGTGTGTTCACCCGTGACACACACACACCCTGTCCCCTTCACTCTCCGTGTGTTCACCCATGACACACACACACACCCGGCCCCCTTCACTCTCCGTGTGTTCACCCGTGACACACACACACACACACACCCTGTCCCCTTCACTCTCCGTGTGTTCACCCGTGACACACACACACACACACACCCTGTCCCCTTCACTCTCCGTGTGTTCACCCGTGACACACACACACCCTGTCCCCTTCACTCTCCGTGTGTTCACCCGTGACACACACACACACACACACACACACACACACACACACACACCCTGTCCCCTTCACTCTCCGTGTGTTCACCCATGACACACACACACACACCCTGTCCCCTTCACTCTCCGTGTGTTCACCCGTGACACACACACACACCCTGTCCCCTTCACTCTCCGTGTGTTCACCCGTGACACACACCCTGTCCCCTTCACTCTCCGTGTGTTCACCCGTGACACACACACACACCCTGTCCCCTTCACCCTCCGTGTGTTCACCCGTGACACACACACACACACACACCCTGTCCCCTTCACTCTCCGTGTGTTCACCAGTGACACACACACACACCCTGTCCCCTTCACCCTCCATGTGTTCACCCGTGACACACACACACACACACCCTGTCCCCTTCACTCTCCGTGTGTTCACCCGTGACACACACACACCCTGTCCCCTTCACTCTCCGTGTGTTCACCCGTGACACACACACACACCCTGTCCCCTTCACCCTCCGTGTGTTCACCCGTGACACACACACACACACACCCTGTCCCCTTCACTCTCCGTGTGTTCACCCGTGACACACACACACACCCTGTCCCCTTCACTCTCCGTGTGTTCACCCGTGACACACACACACACCCTGTCCCCTTCACTCTCCGTGTGTTCACCCGTGACACACACACACCCACCCTGTCCCCTTCACTCTCCGTGTGTTCACCCGTGACACACACACACACACACCCTGTCCCCTTCACCCTCCGTGTGTTCACCCGTGACACACACACACACCCTGTCCCCTTCACCCTCCGTGTGTTCACCCGTGACACACACACACACACACCCTGTCCCCTTCACCCTCCGTGTGTTCACCCGTGACACACACACACACCCTGTCCCCTTCACTCTCCGTGTGTTCACCCGTGACACACACACACACCCTGTCCCCTTCACTCTCCGTGTGTTCACCCGTGACACACACACACACCCTGTCCCCTTCACTCTCCGTGTGTTCACCCGTGACACACACACACCCACCCTGTCCCCTTCACTCCCCGTGTGTTCACCCGTGACACACACACACACCCTGTCCCCTTCACCCTCCATGTGTTCACCCGTGACACACACACACACACACCCTGTCCCCTTCACTCTCCGTGTGTTCACCCGTGACACACACACACCCTGTCCCCTTCACTCTCCGTGTGTTCACCCGTGACACACACACACACCCTGTCCCCTTCACTCTCCGTGTGTTCACCCGTGACACACACACACACACCCTGTCCCCTTCACCCTCCGTGTGTTCACCCGTGACACACACACACACACACACACACCCTGTCCCCTTCACTCTCCGTGTGTTCACCCGTGACACACACACACACACCCTGTCCCCTTCACTCTCCGTGTGTTCACCCGTGACACACACACACACCCTGTCCCCTTCACTCTCCGTGTGTTCACCCGTGACACACACACACCCTGTCCCCTTCACTCTCCGTGTGTTCACCCGTGACACACACACACACACACACACCCTGTCCCCTTCACTCTCCGTGTGTTCACCCATGACACACACACACACCCGGCCCCCTTCACTCTCCGTGTGTTCACCGTGACACACACACACCCTGTCCCCTTCACTCTCCGTGTGTTCACCCGTGACACACACACACACACACACCCTGTCCCCTTCACTCTCCGTGTGTTCACCCGTGACACACACACACACACACACCCTGTCCCCTTCACTCTCCGTGTGTTCACCCATGACACACACACACACCCGGTCCCCTTCACTCTCCGTGTGTTCACCCGTGACACACACACACACCCTGTCCCCTTCACTCTCCGTGTGTTCACCCGTGACACACACCCTGTCCCCTTCACTCTCCGTGTGTTCACCCGTGACAGACACACACACCCTGTCCCCTTCACTCTCCGTGTGTTCACCCGTGACCCACACACACACCCTGTCCCCTTCACTCTCCGTGTGTTCACCCGTGACACACACACACCCTGTCCCCTTCACTCTCCGTGTGTTCACCCGTGACACACACACACCCTGTCCCCTTCACTCTCCGTGTGTTCACCCGTGACACACACACACCCTGTCCCCTACACTCTCCGTGTGTTCACCCGTGACACCCACACACACACTGTCCCCTTCACTCTCCGTGTGTTCACCCGTGACACACACACACACCCTGTCCCCTTCACTCTCCGTGTGTTCACCCGTGACACACACACACCCTGTCCCCTTCACTCTCCGTGTGTTCACCCGTGACACACACACACACCCTGTCCCCTTCACTCTCCGTGTGTTCACCCGTGACACACACACACACACACCCTGTCCCCTTCACTCTCCGTGTGTTCACCCGTGACACACACACACACACACACCCTGTCCCCTTCACTCTCCGTGTGTTCACCCATGACACACACACACACCCGGTCCCCTTCACTCTCCGTGTGTTCACCGTGACACACACACACCCTGTCCCCTTCACTCTCCGTGTGTTCACCCGTGACACACACACACACACACACCCTGTCCCCTTCACTCTCCGTGTGTTCACCCATGACACACACACACACCCGGTCCCCTTCACTCTCCGTGTGTTCACCCGTGACACACACACACACCCTGTCCCCTTCACTCTCCGTGTGTTCACCCGTGACACACACACACACACCCTGTCCCCTTCACTCTCCGTGTGTTCACCCGTGACACACACACACACCCTGTCCCCTTCACTCTCCGTGTGTTCACCCATGACACACACACACACCCGGTCCCCTTCACTCTCCGTGTGTTCACCCGTGACACACACACACACACCCTGTCCCCTTCACTCTCCGTGTGTTCACCCGTGACACACACGCACACACACCCTGTCCCCTTCACTCTCCGTGTGTTCACCCGTGACACACACACACACACACACCCTGTCCCCTTCACTCTCCGTGTGTTCACCCGTGACACACACACACACACACACCCTGTCCCCTTCACTCTCCGTGTGTTCACCCATGACACACACACACACACCCGGTCCCCTTCACTCTCCGTGTGTTCACCCGTGACACACGCACACACCCTGTCCCCTTCACTCTCCGTGTGTTCACCCGTGACACACACACACACACCCTGTCCCCTTCACTCTCCGTGTGTTCACCCGTGACACACACACACACCCTGTCCCCTTCACTCTCCGTGTGTTCACCCGTGACACACACACACACACACCCTGTCCCCTTCACTCTCCGTGTGTTCACCCATGACACACACACACACCCGGTCCCCTTCACTCTCCGTGTGTTCACCCATGACACACACACACACCCGGTCCCCTTCACTCTCCGTGTGTTCACCCGTGACACACACACACACCCGGTCCCCTTCACTCTCCGTGTGTTCACCCGTGACACACACACACACACACCCTGTCCCCTTCACTCTCTGTGTGTTCACCCATGACACACACACACACCCGGTCCCCTTCACTCTCCGTGTGTTCACCCGTGACACACACACACACACACACACACCCTGTCCCCTTCACTCTCCGTGTGTTCACCCGTGACACACACACACCCTGTCCCCTTCACTCTCCGTGTGTTCACCCATGACACACACACACACCCGGCCCCCTTCACTCTCCGTGTGTTCACCCGTGACACACACACACACACACACTCTGTCCCCTTCACTCTCCGTGTGTTCACCCGTGACACACACACACACACACACCCTGTCCCCTTCACTCTCCGTGTGTTCACCCGTGACACACACACACCCTGTCCCCTTCACTCTCCGTGTGTTCACCCGTGACACACACACACACCCGGTCCCCTTCACTCTCCGTGTGTTCACCCGTGACACACACACACACCCGGTCCCCTTCACTCTCCGTGTGTTCACCCGTGACACACACACACACACACCCTGTCCCCTTCACTCTCTGTGTGTTCACCCATGACACACACACACACCCGGTCCCCTTCACTCTCCGTGTGTTCACCCGTGACACACACACACACACACACACACCCTGTCCCCTTCACTCTCCGTGTGTTCACCCGTGACACACACACACCCTGTCCCCTTCACTCTCCGTGTGTTCACCCATGACACACACACACACCCGGCCCCCTTCACTCTCCGTGTGTTCACCCGTGACACACACACACACACACACCCTGTCCCCTTCACTCTCCGTGTGTTCACCCGTGACACACACACACACACACACCCTGTCCCCTTCACTCTCCGTGTGTTCACCCGTGACACACACACACCCTGTCCCCTTCACTCTCCGTGTGTTCACCCGTGACACACACACACACACACACACACACACACACACACACACCCTGTCCCCTTCACTCTCCGTGTGTTCACCCATGACACACACACACACACCCTGTCCCCTTCACTCTCCGTGTGTTCACCCGTGACACACACCCTGTCCCCTTCACTCTCCGTGTGTTCACCGGTGACCATGTCGCCACCCACAGCTCCAATCTGCAGGTTAAATCCGCTGACTGACCGGTCTCATCTCCAATAATAATAGGTCAGCCGGCAGAGAAGGAGTCATCACCCCGACTCAAGGAAACAACCTCTGCCTCCCGGTGACAGAAACAACGGAGCTGGTTGTGGGCGACAGGAGGAATGGAGATAGGGGCCAAATTCAACATTTCCAAGTCTGTTATTGACACAAAATGCATATTTCAATACTGATCAAGGCACAATGTGTTTTATTTATTGTTAATGGCATAAAACATATTTATAGATGGTTACTGACACAGAATCGTATAATTTGTGTTCTGTGTGTTATCTGAATGTACTTGCCTGTGATGCTGCTGCAAGTCAGTGTTTCTCTGTTCCTGTACCTTCCCGTACTTGTGCACTTGGCAATAAATTCAACAGGACCTGAGACAACTCAGTGAGATTTGATTAGTGACGATCACCTTGGCAGCTCGGTAGGTTGAATGTCTGAGACAGTACGCTGTTAAATGCAAAACCCTGAACAGTGTTGATGATCAGAGGGATCTTAGACTCCAAGTTCATTGCTCCCTGAGAGAGACTGCACAGATTGATCAGGTGGTTAAGAAAGCAAATGGCGTGGTTGTCTTCATTAGTTGATGCATTGAGTTCAAACGTCAGGAAGTTGTGTTGCAGCTTTATAAAACTCCAGTCAGGCCACATCCGGAGTGTTTCATACAGTTCTGATCACCCCACTCTGGGAAGGATGACGGGGCTTTGGAGAGGGCGCAGAAGAGGTTAGCCTGGGTTAGAGGGCATGAGCTGTAATGAGAGGCTGGACAAACTTGGGTTGTTTTCTCCAGAGCGGAACAGGCTGGCCTGAGACTGGATGGACGTTTATAAGATTATGAGAGGAACAGATGGAGTGGACAGACGATTCAAAGAGGTTGAAAAGTCGAATACATTTAAGGTCAGAGGAGATGTGAGGGGCAAGTTTCAGTGAGTTTTGTTCTTAGTAACATTAAGCAGAAATGTTTGTTTTTCCTTTTTATTGTTAATGTGCTTCATTGTCTTTCATGTTAAAGTTAGACCTGCGGTGAGAGATTTATTGGAAGAAAAACCCCAACTGGAAGCGAACCACGACTGAAGATGAGGGAACAGCAACAAGTGAACCAGCCCGAGGATTGAGAGCATCAGCTGGAGAGCACCCATCTGACTCGGAGAATCCAGTGATTCAGTCAGGAGAAAGTTTGGTGAGTCTCATTTACTCAAACACTGGTCCTTTAGACATTGCATACCTGTACAAAGGAAGGCAGGAAATAGTTGGTGTGAGACTGAATGTGCCCAGAAGAACCAGTTATGCCTCTGTCAGACCCAGCTGCAATCACTCCAGGTCTGGTAATGTGCTTCCAGCAGCCCAGCCCTTTAATACCACTCCCATTCTGTGGAAGTCGAATCCAGATAAAGTCTCTCAGAGACCGTGTAAGTACAAACTCTTTATTCCACGCACTTTGGCCTTACTCAGTTAGCCGCTCAAACAGGAGCAGTGTATGACTGTTCTGCCCAATCCACTAACTGACTAACAATTCCCCTTACACCACAGATATATCCGTCCAGATACCCCCCACACAAGACAGGCTGGAGCCAAAGTTATTTGCTAAAGACAAATTACAAAATAGTCATAATGGCTTACACACACACAACAGACTGAATCTGTCCTATCTCTACACATGAGTGCACAAGGAGATAAGCATCCTGAAACCCCAGCTAGCCACCCTCAAGGAGAAATGTGGCTCAGCGTGGCTTAGCACATCTGTTGACAATCAGCAGTTTCTTTCAAAAAAACAGGCTGCTATTGTTTAACAAAGAGTTAATCCTTTAACATATCTTATCATTAGATTCAACTTTATTGTCATTGTGCTGAGTACAAATACAAAGCCAATGAAATGCATTTAGCATCTGACCAGAAATGCAAAGAATAGTGTTACTTACAAAATAACTGTGAATTAAAAAAGTGCTACAGCACACAAATATGAAAGTATTGAGACAGTACAATACGGATGCAATACTGCTTAGCGCTGTGATGAGAGGTTCAGCAGGGTCACAGCCTCAGGGAAGAAGCTCTTCCTGTGCCTGCTGGTGCGGGAGTGGAGGCTCCTGTAGCGCCTGCTGGATGGGAGGAGAGTAAAAAGTCCATGGTTAGGGTGAGATGCATCCTTGATAATGTGTTTCGCCCTGCCCAGGCAGCGTTTATGGTAGATGTTCTCAATGGTGGGCAAGTGGGTGCCGATAATCCGCTGGGCAGTTTTCATCACACACTGGAGTGCTTTGCAGTCCGATACGGGACAATTGCCATACCACACTGAGATGCAGTTGGTGAGTATGCTCTCAATGGTACAGCGGTAAAAGTCCGTCAATATCCTGGGACAGAGGTGAGCTTTCTTCATGCTGCGCAGGAAATAAAGGCGTGTTGCGCCTTTTTGATCAGGATGGAGGAGTTCAGGGACCAGGTGAGATCCTCGGAAATGTGGACACCAAGGAATTTGAAGCTTGATACACGCTCCATTACAGATCCGTTGTTGTAGATGGGGACGTGAATGTGACTCCCGCCATGCCTGAAGTCCACAATGATCTCCTTTTGACCAGTACATGATGATCAAAGCAGTAATGTTTTACAGAGAAAGCAACCGAGTACAGCATTGGCTTATCAGTGGGTAAAAACAGTGTACAACAGTAATTATAACAATGATATGTACAACTATTAGGCCATAATGCAATATCATGCCCCACATATTACCGAACAGGCCTTTGAAGACCCCCATTTCGACCCTTTGGTGACCCCATGTAAATCCTGCCCTACTTAATGCTGCAGTCTCCTTGGCCAGAGAGGGATGTAATGTTAGTAGGCTCATTAGGGAAATAAGTGTAGCATTCTGCATCAATAATAGCACAGGTTCCCCCTTTCTCAGCTGGGATAAAATCTAAAGCCATACGATTCTGTAGGACTGTTTGCCAAATTGCAATAATTTCAGTGGATATTTTTGTTCCTTGGGCCTGTGTTTCTGTGAGGGCCCCTGCAGTATTGTGGCCAGCTCCTCAAGTGCTGTAGCCAAATTGATTATCTCTCGTGAATTCCTGGCTACTCCATAGAAGAGAAAAGTGATCATCCAAAGTTGTTCAGTCGTAGTTATTCCTCTCCGCTGCTGAGCACCTGCAAGTATGGCCAGGATGCATGTTTCCCAGTATAGGAACTTCTGTTTGAGAGATACCATCCCTCAAAACACTGACAGCCACAGTCATCTCTGACTGGACCACAGTTCCTCACCTCTCTTCCCCGGGTGTTATTTGAGAAAGCCCAGGCTGAGAGTTCCTCACTCTGGTTGAGCGGGATTTCTGACATTGTAATCGTAGTTTTACCATGCTGTGGAGTTTCAGCACAAACCCAGCAGACACCTAGTTCTACCTGTTTGGCATACGTGTGACAGAGAGACAGAAAGGTGTTAACATGGGGGCCCCCGGATGCTGGGGTGAGCCCTCTGAAAGACATAAACACAAATACCACTATCAACCAATACATCTTCCTTTAGTCCGAGAGAGTCCTTCTGCTCAGTTCCTTTAGTAACATGTTTGTAGTCTGTTCGATGTATCCACCGAGATTGCCCCTTCAGTTTCACAGCCGTGGGAGTGGTCAGTAACTCCTGATATGGTCCTCTCCACCGAGGTTCGAGTTTCCCTCGATCCCAGTTCTTAATCAGGACAAAATCCCCAGGTTCTCGGGTGAGATAGTAACTCCTCTCTGCGGGGTAGTTCTCTTCCTTGTAAGCCTGTCGTACCTGTGAATGTAATGCTTGGAAAATTTTGGTTAGTTTGCATGTATATTTCCCCATCTCTTCCCCTAGGGTATGCATATTGAATTTTGCTGGTAGACTTACTGGAAACAATGGTACCCAAGGTCTTGGTCCCCAGGGTGTCCTCATGGGCGGTCCATAAATGATTTCAGCTGGTGACAACCCTGTTTTCCCCTGTGGGGTAACCCTCATGTGGAACAGGGCTAACGGTAGAACCTTCAACCAAGTGAGTCCAGTCTCCACCGTTAGTTTGGCCAATTTACTCTTCAGAGTGCCATTGGCTCTTTCCACAATGCCAGTGGGCCGTGGGTTGTGTACACAGTAGAATTGTTGCTGGATAGCCAAGTTGTTACATGTTGTTACATGTCTCTTTATCTACTTTCACCACAAAGCATGGGCCATTGTCAGAGCTCAGTATCTCTCAGTTTCTCAGTACCTGGGAATTATTTCCCATAATAATACCTTCACAACAGTCATACCAGTATTATTGGTAGTTGGAATAGCTTCAATCCATCTACTAAACACATCTATAATAACTAAGGAGTATCTATAGCAATATACTCTAGGCAATACAATAAAATCAACTTGTAGACACGAGAAAGATTCACCTGTCAAGGGAGTCGTACCCGGTGTGCAGGGTACAGGTTACCGACCATTCCCTCCTTTTCCAGGTGTGTACAATTATGTATATAATCGACCAATATTGGTAAAAACTGTGTAGGAACACAAACCTGTCCCACTGGGGTGATCTGAAAACCTGGGTCGGGGTCTTTCCGACACCCCATCTGGGACCACAGTTTGAGCTCCTCCTCAGAGGCGTCCCCCTGAAAAGTACGTACCTCCCGCATGTCTGGCAAACCCGTTCTGCTTCAGTCACAGAGGGTTGCTTGACGGGAACCCGAGGGGACTACAACTACCGAGGATTGTGCTGCACTTTTCACTGTCTAATCTGCTAAAGCGTTGCCTTTAGTGACCCGGTCGGACATGTGACTGTGGGCCGCACATTTAATAATAGCCAGAACTCGAGGTAGCTGCAGAGCGGTGAGCACGAGGGGTGATTGATAAGTTCTTGGCCTAAGGTAGGAGGAGTCAATTTTAGAAAACCTCACATATTTATTTTTCAACATAGCCCGGTCCTACATTTACACACTTAGTCCAGCGGTCGTGCTGCATACGGATCTTGGACCTCCAGAAAGTGTCCACAGCAGGGGTGATTGATAAATTTGTAGCCTAAGGTAGAAGGAGATGAGTTATACAGCTCTCGTTAATTAAGATGTTCACCTTTAATATTAGTTCCTGTTGGGGTTGATATGGTTTGGAAAACCGGGTCCCAATAATATGTCAAAGCTTGTTGCATTTGATTTTGGTCATTGTCAGGCCAATCCTTATTATTAGTTTTAATCATGTTGGCTAATTTAATTGGTCAGCATTCTTAATTACTTAGATAAGAGAGTTCACTAAATCAAGGTTTTAATTACAGATTGATAAATTGTCCAGTCCTTATCAGGTATTCCCTTTGCAAGGCCCTGATTTAATTACAGAGAGATGTTCATTCCTGTCCTTATCGGCGAGTCCTCCTCTCTTTACTCAAATGAGGATACAATGTATAATATTATCAGCTAAAGAGGGTGCAAGGTATAATGTTATCAGCTCTCAGTGCATCTCTCTGCAAGCCGCAGAGAACCAGTAATGAGCCTGTCTTAGCTAACCGCAGAAGACAGAGTTTACTTGTTCAAAAATTCCTATACAGTCCCAGTTATCCTTGCAGCCAGAGGTTACATAGGATCAAAATGATTTTTTTAATATCCTCAATTCCTCAGGAGGGTTCAGGGGAAATATTTATGTACAATACAGAAACTGGTGTTACCTGTGTATATTGTGGCCATGCAAAAGTTGCTGGAGAATTTACAAGTGGGAAGAAGTGGAGTGATATTTGGAAATCTGACTTTTTGAAGCGTAATTCAGCAAGCAAACCAAATATGGACAATGTGCAAAAGCTCTGGTGAGAAAATCCTTCATTACCCGTTACAGGCCTGTTACATAGGTTGTGTGAGAATGCAGATGGGACTCGATCAAACCCAGAGGAAATCAAAGTTCTTATTGACAATGATTTGATAGCTGTTAAAATGAATACCACTCTATATAAAATTCACTGTGCACACTGGGTAAAAAAAAGCACAATACAAGATTTATGTGCACACTGGTCATTGCAAATTAGGGAGGACATTGGTGGGAAGGTGGGGAGACCTCCAGTGTCCCTGATGCCCTCACCTACAAGATGTGCATCCAGCTGCAGCTTGTAACCCTGCACTTTAAGGAGTTGGAACTTGAAACGGATGAATTCCGGATCATCCAGGAGCTGGAGGGGGTGATAGATATGACATGAAGAGAGGTGAGTTACACCTGAAGTGCAGGACACAGGAAACTTGGTGAGAGTCGGGAAGGGGAATGAGGTTAAATAGCCATCGCAGAGTACTCTTGTGGCCATCCCACGCAACAACAGGTGGATCCACTTTAGAAACTGTTGGGGGGATTTACCTGGCAGAGGAAAGTCAAAGGGGTGATAGGGGATTCGTTTGTTAGGGGAACAGAACAAGAGGGGACTAATATCCCAGTGGTAAGGCTTTCTAGTGCTAGTGTGGGGGGAGGGGGTGATGTGGTTAAAATAAGTTGTTGGGGGAATGGGAGCCAGAATGACAGAACAGATAGTGGAGAGGGTGAATTGAATTGAATTGACTTTTATTACATACATCCTTCATATACATGAGGAGTAGAAATCTTTATGTTATGTCTCCAGCTAAATCAGCAATGTGTAATTTATAGTAAATTATAATAAATAATTTGTACATAGGTCAGTCAATATAACATAGTTATGCAATTGTATCAGCATGAATTAATCAGTCTGATGGCCTGGTGGAAGATGATGTCCCGGAGCCTGTTGGTCCTTTTGCTGTGGTACCGTTTCCTGGATGGTAGCCGCAGGAACATCCAATGGTTGTGATTTGTGGTTGTGAATTGGGTCCCCAATATCCTTTGGGCTCTTTTTGCACACCTTTCTCTGTAAATGTCCTGAATAGTGGGAAGTTCACATCTACAGATGCGCTGGGCTGTCTGCACCACTCTCTGCAGGTTCCTGTGATTAAGGGAAGTACAGTTCCCATACCAGGCAGTGATGCAGCCAGTCAGGATGTTCTCAATTCTGTTCCTGTAGAAAGTTCTTAGGATTTGGGGCACCATCCCAGCCTTCTTCAACCGTCTGAGGTGAAGGAGGTGCTGTTGTGCTCTTTTCGCAACACAGCCGGTATGAACAGACCGTGTGAGATCCTCAGTGATGTTTATGCCGAGGAACTTAAAGCTGTTCACCCTCTCAACCCCAGATCCATTGATGTCAATAGGGGTTAGCCTGTCTCCATTCCATCAGTCATCCACAATCAGCTTTGTTTTTGTGACAATGAGGGAGAGTTTGTCCTCTTGACACCAGTCAGATGTTGTTCAGACCTCAGATAGAGTCAGCAATCAAATGGTTGAGCATGGTGTGATGAATGTAGTGAGCTGTGTATATCACAATGCAAGAAGCATCATAGGAAAGCCAGATGAGCTCAGGACAGGGAATTATGATATTGTAGCCATTATTGGGAATTGGTTGCAACCAACAGTCTGAGGGATTTAGAGGAACAAATTTGTAGAGAGATCGCAGACCATGCCAAGAAACAAAGATTGATTCAGTGAGTGATTTTAACTTTCCATATATTGACTGGGACCTCCATACTGTAAAAGGACTAGATGGGGTAGAGTTTGTCAAATGTGCCCTTAATCAGTACGTAGAATTCCTGACGTAGAAGTGTGCAATGAGCTGATGATCCAGGGCTGGTGACAGAAATTAGTGATCATAATGCCATAAGATTCAAAGTAAATATGGGAAAAGATAGGTCTGGACCGCGGGTTGAGATTCTAAATTGGAGAAAGGTCAATCTTGATGGTATCAGACAGGATCTGGCAAGTGTGGTTTGGGACAGGCGTTTTCTGACAAAGGAGTACTTGGTAAGTGGGAGGCCTTCAGAAGTGAAATTCTGAGGGTGTAGAGTTTGTACGTGCCTGCCAAAATAAAAGTTGAAAGGTAACTGGTGCAGGGAACCTCGGTTTTCAAGAGATATTGAGGCCCGGGATATTTTGTTCCTCCAAATGCCTCAGACTGTTGGGTGCTACCAAGACTCATTAATGACTACAATATCATAATTCCACCCCCAAGCTCATCCGACTTTTTTTTTGTTGTCTTCTGTTGGTTTCTGAAAGCTTCCCAATAGTTTTTGCTCTTCTGTTTGCCCTCTCTTTGGCTTTTATGTTGGCTTTGGCTTCTCATTTCATCCACAGTTGTGTCCTCCTGCGTTTCCAATGCTTCCACTTCTTTGGGATGTATCGATCACTCAGCTCCTGAATTGCTCCCAGAAACTCCAGCCATTGCTGCTCCATTGTCACTCCTACCTATTCCCTTCCAAACAAGTTTGACCAGCCTCTCTGTCATAGTAACATGGAGAGGTTCAGTGCAGAAACAGGCTATTTGGCCCATCTAGTCAATGACGAAAAATCATTTAATCTGTCTAATGCAACTACCAGCACTGGGACCATCGCTCTCCATACCCAAACCATCAAGGCTCCCATCCAAACTTCTTTAAATGGTGAAACCGAGCTCATATTCACCACGTGCTGGCATCTTATTCCACACGCTCACGACCATTTCAGTAAAGAGCTTTTCCAAATGTTCCCGTTAAATTTTCACCTTCCCCACTTACCCATGACCTCTGGTTGTCATCCCACCCAGCCTCAGTGGAAAAAGCTGCTAGCATTTACCTTATCTATACCCTCATAATTTTGTATATTTCTAACAAATCCTCAAAGCAGTGTATAATTTCCTTGTTCATGTTTAGAGCCTTTCTTAGATGTATAAGATGATGAGGGACATTGATTGTGTGGATAGCCAGAGGTTTATTCCCAGGGCTAAATGGCTAACACGAGGGGACATAGTTTTAAGGTGCTTGTAAATAGATAACGAGCGGATGACAGGGGTAGGTTTTTCACACAGAGAATGGTGGAATGCACTGCCGGCTATTCGTGTTTCAGTTACTGTGGGACCAGGAACCCATGGAATTCAATGGGAACAGGGAATAATACCAATGGAGAGAGTCAAACTGAGCCAGGTCACAGATTGGAGATGACAGAAATGCCCCATTCTCATAGAGACAGGAAGAGCATCAGAGAGTTTGATGGTCATTCCAGATACCAGCACTGTGCCCAGTTAGAAGATGACTTCTGTCTCCAACTAGGGTTGAATTTCGCTGAAACAGAGTGATGCCAGACCAACCGTGACAACTCGTGATCTCATCTGAAATGTTGTCCTTCACCCATTGATGGATTTTGTAAATCTTTTTACAGGTTAAAAATGACAAGGAATTTGTCTATGGGAACCTCGAACACAATACGCTGGTTTTGCTGTCTCTGTCCAGAAATTTAAGAAGTGGAGCAAGGGATTCAATCAACTATCCTTCCTGCTCAGACTGTGGGGAGGGATTCACTTGGTCATCTGACCGACTGGCACGCTCGTCATTTTACACAGGAGAGAGGCCATTCACCTGCTTAGACTGTGGGAAGGGATTCACTCTGTCATCTGACCTAATGGCACACCAGCGAGTTCACACCGGGGAGCGGCAGTTCACCTGCTCGGACTGTGGGAAAGGATTCACTTCGTCATCTCAACTGAAGGTACATCAGCGAGTTCACACTGGAGAGAGGCCGTACACCTGCACAGACTGTGGGAAGGGATTCACTCGGTCATCTAACCTAATGGCTCACCAGCGAGTTCACACCGGGGAGAGGCCGTTCACCTGCTCAGACTGTGGGAAGGGATTCACTTCGTCATCTCAACTGAAGGTACATCAGCGAGTTCACACTGGGGAGAGGCCGTTCACTTGTTCAGTGTGTGGGAAGGAATTCACTCAGTCATCTCAACTGAAGGTACATCAGCAAGTTCACACTGGAGAGAGGCCGTTCACCTGCTCAGACTGTGGGAAGGGATTCACTCAGGCATCTCACCTACTGAGACACCAGTCAGTTCACACTGGAGAGTGGCCATTCACCTGCACAGACTGTGGGAAGGGATTCACTCAGTCATCCCCCCTAATGGCTCACCAGCGAGTTCACACTGGGGAGAGGCCGTTCACCTGCTCAGACTGTGGGAAGGGATTCACTTGGTCATCTGACCTAATGGCTCACCAGCGAGTTCACACAAGGGAGAGGCCGTTCACCTGCTCGGAATGTGGGAAGGGATTCACTACATCATCTCAACTGAAGGTACATCAGCGAGTTCACACTGGGGAGAGACCATTCACCTGCTCAGACTGTGGGAAGGGATTTACTTTGTCATCGAATTTGAAGGCGCATCAGAGAGTTTACAATGGAGAGAGGCCATTCACCTGCTCAGATTGTGGGAAGGGATTCACTTCGTCATCTCAGTTACTGAGACACCAGTCAGTTCACACTGGAGAGTGGCTGTTCACCTGCTCGGACTGTGGGAAGGGATTCACTTCGTCATCTCAACTGAAGATACATCAGCGAGTTCACACTGGGGAGAGGCCATTCACCTGCTCAGACTGTGGGAAGGGATTCACTTCGTCATCTCAGTTACTGAGACACCAGTCAGTTCACACTGGTGAGAGGCCGTTCTCCTGCTCAAACTGTGGGAAGGGATTCATTCTGTCATCACAACTAAAGGTACATCAGTGAGTTCACACTGGGGAGAGGCCTTTCACCTGCTCAGACTGTGGGAAGGGATTCACTTCATCATCTCAGTTACTGAGACACCAGTCAGTTCACACTGGTGAGAGGCCGTTCACCTGCTCAGACTGTGGGAAAGGATTCACTTCGTCATCTCAACTTAAGGTACATCAGCGAGTTCACACTGGGGAAAGACCATTCACCTGCTCAGAGTGTGGGAAAGGATTCACTCAGTTAATCCACCTACAGAGACACCAG
This sequence comes from Mobula birostris, assembly GCF_030028105.1. NCBI lineage: Eukaryota > Metazoa > Chordata > Chondrichthyes > Myliobatiformes > Myliobatidae > Mobula > Mobula birostris. The sequence goes on along the minus strand of NC_092382.1, from coordinate 27,016,923 downwards.
CAAGCTCACACTGGGTAGAGGCTGTTCACCTGCTTTGGTTGTGGGAAGGGATTCACTCGGTCATCTCAACTACAGAGATACCAGCAAGCTCACACTGGGTAGAGGCCGTTCACCTGCTCAGACTGTGGGAAGGGATTCACTCGGTCATCTCAACTACAGAGACATCAGTGTGTTCACACTGGGGAGAGGCAGATCTCCTGCTCGGACTTTGGGAAGAGAATCTCTCAGCCAAATCAATCAGGTTTGCATCATTGAGTTCACACTGGGGAAACCCGTTCAACCGCTGTGAATGTGGGAAGCGATTCACTCAGTCATCTAACCTTGTAACTCTCACTTCGACTAGCAGTTTAATGTGGGGGTCGATAGCTCCCGGCCCGGCCAATCTTAAGAAATCTCGTTTGGGTGGATGCTGCACGATGTGTCCCCTGTTACAAATCAGTACCCCAAAATAACAAGCAGTACACAATATGTGATTAAATAATTGAGAATTATAATTCTTATTTTGACTACAGGGTTAGTAAAGAAAACAAAATAAAGAAAAAGGGCCCACTCTCTCCATTCACGTCTTCTCATCCCTCCTTGGCAAAAGACCATGAAAATCTCTCTTCCAGACTCTCAAGAAAGAACATTTCTCCCATTGGATAGCCCCGTACTCCAAAACCCTGTTATCTCTAGTCATAACCTAAATGTTACTGCTACAGAGAAACCACTACCTCAGCAGTGAACCATTGCAGAGAGGCCATTACATTAGCAGTGAAACCTTACAGCATGTTACACTTGTGACATACTGCCAGGTTCACACTGGGGAGAAAGTTTCAATAAGCTGCATGCTGGATATTTGTCCATCACTGTTGCTGAATGCAATTTCGAGAGTGACTGTCGGTGCTGAACTCTGCAATTATTGCTGCTGCTCACCACACCCAGTCTGCACCCTGGTCACTGGGCATGGGAGGAGTTTCTTCTGCTACATATTCACCTTTAATGGGACTGGAGTTTAACATTCTGCATCTGTGACAAATTAATCAGTTCTATTTTAAACTCTGTCTTTGGTACTTAGCGTGTTTATAACACAACCAGTGTACTCAGGCCTGCTGGACCCAGCCAGTGATTCAGTTCCACGACAGCCCTTTTGAATCCTCCCCTGTTGTTCATCTCTCACTCTCCCTGTGGGATGGGCCCCAGTCACCACTGTGTGGGTGAAGAGGTTTCCCTTGAATTTTCTGCAGACTGAAGAAGTTGAGCTGACTGCAGTTCTGTCTGAGATGTTCTTCACCCCTCAAATCTCTGGACTGAGAAAGAATGACATTGGGAGTTAATCTCCTTATTCAGGGCTCATTTCCACATTATGGGCCATTTTCGCTGCTTCTACAGTGTTGTTGAAAACACTACTCTCCTCTAAAGACTGAAAGCAGAATGGGAAACCATTAGTTGGATGTTCAATGGACTCAGGGTCAGAAACCAGAGGTTGGTCCGCACAGGGCAGAGTTTGGGGCTCTGGACGATGGTCGGTATAAGAATGTATGATGAGGAGAAGGGAATCAGCAGCGGGATGTGGCAACGAATGACAGAGTGGCAACATTTGGAAGCTGATTGACAGAGAAAATCTTTCCATTGTCTGACTGATGATACAAACAATGCCTGTGGTGAGGTGCTCCACTGGTCGAGGAACATGTGTGTTTGGAATGGTTTTATCTATTGAGGGAGTTGTTCCTGCTTGTTTATCCTGTAATATTATATCTGGATGGTTATTGATTGTCCTGTTAGTAGTAATGTAGTGATTATTATATAATTTGTAAGATTTTGACTCTGAAACTGAATCAGGCGTGAATCTATGGTGCCTCAATGAAATTATGGTGGTCATTCATGAGATTATATTTTGAAGTAAGATTTTGGTGAATGATATTTGCCACTTGATTGTACCTGTGTAAGTAATCAGATTGAGCTAAACTGCTGCAGGATCCTGGAATGTGTTGGATGGTGTCTGGTTTCTCTTGGCATTTTCTGCACTTGCTGCATTGTTGGTTTGTATTTCATATATTTTCATTTGTTTGTTTCCTTTTGTTACCCACCTTGTCCCGTATTTCTGCAAGGAACCCCTCTGTTTCTGGGAAGAGGTCTCCAACTCTCAGTCAGGTGCTCGATGCTTCCTTGTCAACATCTCATCTGCTCAGATCGTTGGGATGTCTCCCATGGAGGGTCGTACTCATTCCACTGGTTAATGTTTTCTTCCATAGTGATTATTCATTTTTCTGAGTTGGCCTCTCATTTAAGTTTCTGGTCTGTATTACTTATCACAATTGCATATACACACCTGGAGTGCTGAATTGTGTTCATTTTTGATGAAAATATTTACTTTCAAGTTGTATCTGACTGTTGTGTGATTTCTTTTTCATGTGTGTTATTTCTCTTCCTCATTCTGTCCAATCTAAGTGGGTTTGAGTGTAAATAGCCTTTTCTAAAGTTATCATTTCAGTTCTTAGTTATCTTTGTAAATTTTGCTGATTGAAATGGGACCAAGATATTTTTATTTTAAAAAAAAGTCAATGTCGGTATTGATGAAAGTGTTTATTGCCTTTGTTGTATTTGTTAACAATTGATCTCTGTTTGGCAGGTTTTTTTTAAGCCTTGAACTAAATTTTGACAAAGGTTTTCCCTATTTCACACTAGTTTTTATTTTCTTTGCTTGTTGATATTCCAGATAGGTGGGTATCAAGAGTCCCGATGAAGGGTCTTGGCCCGAAATGTTGATTCCCATCCATAGATGCTGCCTGACATGCTGAGCTCCTCCAGCACTTTGTGTGTAGTTCTCTAGATTCCTAGCATCTGCAGGTCCTCTTGTTTCCCAGATACTTGTATGTTTGTTGAAAGAACAATCTAATAGTGGGGTTGTGTGGCTCTGTTGGTAAAATATTAATTAAAATCATTAGAAAGAGGTGGCATTGGGTTGGAAGGTGTAGAATCTGTGGGTAGAATTAAGGAACAGCAAATGTGAAAACAAAGATCCCTGATGGGAATTGTATAGAGACCTCCAATCAGTTGTAAGTATGTGGTCCACAAATGACAATGGGAGATTAAAAATGCGTGCCAAAAGGGCAATGTTACAATAGTCATGGAGGATTGTCATGCAGGTGATAAGGAAAATTAAGTGTGTTGTTCTCAAGAGGAGGAATTCCTAGAATGCCTACAAGATGCTTTTTTAGAGCAGCTCGTGGTTGAGCCCACTTGGGGATCAGCTATTCTGGATTGGGTGTTGTAATGAACTGGAATTAATTAGGTCACTTACGTTCAAAGAACCCTTAGGGGCAAGTGACTAAATATGATCAAATTCACCCTGACATTAGAGAAGGAGAAGCTCAAGTCAGATGTGGAATAAATGTGAGGCTGCTTAACAAGATCACAGCTCATGGAATTACAGGAAAGATACTTGTATGGGTTGAAGATTGGCTGACTGACGGGAGAAAGAGTCAGAATAATGTGGGCAATTCTGTTTTGCTGTCAGTAACTAATGGTGTTCCGTAGGGGGCAGTATTGAGACCACATGTTTTCATATTAAATCTGAATGATATGGATGACAGAATTGATACCTTGGTGATGAACTTTGCAGTTGATACAAAGATAGGTACGGGACAGGTAGTTTAGAGCAGAGCCGGAGTCTGCAGAAGGACTTTGATAGGTTTGGAGAACAGACAATGAAGTAGCAGATGAAATACAGTGTATGCAAGTGTACGGTCATGTACAATTGGTAGAAAGAATAAAGACAGAGAGAAAAAAAATAAATGGGAGAAAATACAAAAATCAGAAATAGGTACTTGGGAGTCCGTGAGCAGGAGCCCCTGAAGGTTTGCTTGCAGATTGAGTTGATTAAGGATGAAAACGGTAATGTTAGCATATAAGAGCAAGGATGTGACACTGTAGCTTTATAACACATCGGTCAGATTGCTGTTGGTGTATTGTGACCAGTTTCCGACCCCTTATCTGAGAAAAAGATGTGCTCGTATTGGAGCGCGTCCGGAGAAGGTTCACAAGAATGATTCCAGGAATGACAGGGTTAACGTATGAGGAGCGTTAGACGGCTTTGACCCTGTACTCACTGGTCCAGAAGAAAGAGAGGGGATCTCATTGAAACCTATCAAATATTGAAAGGCCTGGACAGAGTGGCTATGAAGAAGATGCACCCTACGCTGTGTGGGTCTGGGACCAGAGGCCACGGCCTCAATGTATAGAGCATCCACTGACAGCAGAGATGAGGAGGAATTTCTGTAGTCAGGGAGTGGTAAATCTTTGGAATTCATTGCCACAGATGGAGCAGAGGCCAAGTCACTGAGTGTGTTTTCAATGGATGTTCACGGATTAAGGGGAGAAGGCAGGAGAATGGGGTTGAGAGAGATAATCAATTGGACACAAAGGAATGGTGGAACAGACTCGATTGGCTGAGCAGCCTCTGTCTCATATCTCGTGGCTCATGTTCTGAAGAAGAGGCTAGTGAGGTTGCATTAGGGTTAGGGTATTGTTACGGTATCCGTGCCTGGATTATTGTATCCAGTTTTGGTCATTCTGCTGTAGGAGAGAGGACATCAAGCAGGAATAAGTGCGGAGGAGATTTATGAGAATGTTGCCGGTACTCGAGGGACTGAGTTCTGGAGAGAGGCTGGGCAGGTTGGGACTTCACACCCTGAAGTGCAGGAGATTGAGGCTGACATGATGCAGGTGTTCCAAACCCTGAGGGTACAGAAATGGGGAACGTGAGCAGATGAGTGAACTCGGCCTTTTCTCCTTGGAGCGACGGAGGATGAGAGGTGACCTGATAGAGGTGTATAAGTTGATGAGAGGTATTGATCGTGTGGATAGTCAGAGGTTTTTTTCCCAGGGCTGAAATGGCTGCTACAAGAGGGCACAGGTTTAAGGTGCTGGGGAGTAGGTACAGAGGAGATGTCAGGGGTAAGTTTTTTTTTAACGCAAAGATTGGTGAGTGTGTGGAATGTGCTGCCGGCAACGGTGGTGGAAGCAGACACGATATGGTATTTTAAGAGACCTTTGGATAGGTACATGGATCTTAGAAAAATAGAGAGCTATGGGTAAACCTAGTAATTTCTTAGGTAGGGACATGCTCGGCACAACTTTGTGGGCCAAAGTGCCTGTATTGTGATGTAGGTTTTCGATGGTTTTTTTTCCCTTTTTCCCCACTTTTGTGGAATCAACAACCAGTGGGCACCACTTTAAGGTGAGAGAGGATCGATTTAATAGGGATCGCAGGGGAAAGTTATTAATCCACTCTCCCTTCCGGTTTCACTAACACGATGAGTCCACTCTCAGGTTAAAGGAGCAACAACACATACTACATCTGGGTAGTTTACAACTCGATGGCATGAACATCGATATCTTTAACTTCCACCTCCACCTTTTCCTTTCATCAATCTACACGCCCGTCTCCTCCATTCTGTCTCCCAACTTCTCTCTTCACTGCGGATCGTCTCCCTCTGGTTCCGCTTTTACTTCCTTTTCTCCCCATGGTCCGCTCTCTGATCCTATCAGATTCCTTCTTTTCAGCCCTTTGCATTTTCCAGCTTCCACCTCACAGCGTCTCACTTCATCTCCCACCTCCCCCACCCACTCACCTTCACTCTTACCTGACTTCACCTATTATCTACCAGCTTGGACTCTTTCCACTCCCTGCACCATCTTATTCCGGCTTCTCCCCACTTCCAGTCCTGATGAAGGGTCTCAGCAGGAAATCTCTGTTTTGATTTATCCCCCTCTGTAGAAGCTACCTGACCTCCTGACTTCCTCCAACATTTTGTGTATGTGACTTTGCATCTCCAATATCTGCAGAATCCCATTGGGACAGAGTGCAGAATGCAGAGACTACATCGGGTCTCACTAATGTCGAGGAGGCCACACCTGGAAAACTGGAAACAGGAGATGACCCCAACAGTGATGATGTTGAAAAGTTGCCTCATGTGGAAGGACTGTTTGGGGCCCTGACTGGTGGTGGGGAGGGTGGTTTGGGGCAGGTCTGGCACTTCACCCACTTGCAGAGTTGGCTTCCAGCCCCCTACACCCCTCCATATCACTGCAAACCTCTCCCTCTTGTGGACAACACTGCCACTTGGTGGTGATTTGCCACAATAACAGGAGCCCCTGATTTGTGGACTCCATTGTCACCGGGTGACGCTCTGCCGCAGGAACACTGAGAGACAGAAATGTGACGCTGCAGTCTGCTGAAATGTTTGTTCAAGATTCAAGGTAGTTTAATTCCATTTCCAGCAGACAAATATGAATGGGATCAAAATAATTATTACTCCGGCTTCAATGCAGCACAAAAACACAATAGTAAAAACATATATCCACAGCTTGTAAACTGTGCACGGATTGATTGTATGTCCATAAAGTGACGCTCGGTATAGTCAAGTCAAGTCACTTTTTATTGTGATTTCGATCATAAACTGCTGTGCACAGTAAAAACAACATACCTCCAGGACCATGGTGCTACATGAAACAACACAAAACTACACTAGGCTAAGTGACACAACGCAAAGCTACACTAGACTACGTAAAATAACACAAAAACTACACTTGACTACAGACCTACACAGGACTGCATGAGGTGCACAAAACAGTGCAGGGCACTACAATAAATAATAAACAAGAAAATAGGCACAGTAGAGGACAAATTACAATATAATAATAAATGATAAAATAATAAATAAAAGTATGCCTGCATATAAGATGACAGACAGGAAATGATAAAGTCGAGGTGTTTGGTGGTGTGGAAGGGTGGGTTGGTGGGTAGAGATATTTATCAGCCTTACTGCTTGGGGAAAGTAGCTGTCCCAGAGGCTGGTAGTCCTGGTGAGGATGCTGCGTAGTCTACCCAGATGGGAGTGGGACAAACAGTCCATGAGTGGGATGGGTGGAGGTTGATTATGAAAATCAGGTTGGTGTTTGATCTCAAGAGAGGGAATTTGGAAAATACCAATGAGATGCCTTTTTGAACAGCTTGTAATTGTGCCCATTAGGGAAAAGTTAATTTTGGATTGGGTGTTGTGTAATGAACCAGGTTTGATTACGAAGCTTATGGTAAAGGAAACGTGGACTTGGTGATCATAACATGTTAGAATTCACTCTGCACTTTGAGAGGGGAAAGGTACAAGAAGATGCATCATTATTAGTGGAGTGAGGGGAACTACGAAGGCATGGGAGAAGAGCTCACCAAAGTTGATTGCAAAGGGACACTAGCATGGATGATGGCAGAATAGTAATGGCTGTTTTCCTGCCTGTCCAGCCTCAACCTGCCTCTGCCTTTCCACAGCCTCCATCTTTAATTTTTCTAACTTGTACGGGAGCCTAAGCTCACTTGGTTTACTTCCAGGAAACACCTCCAACTCCTCCACTTTAAACACACCCTCAGATACATAATGTTCAGCTATTATCCTCTGCATCTGTGACCTCCTCATTGTCGATTTCACCTTAGCAAGTTTTAACCTTTTAGCAATACTCAACAACTCAATCCTTCTGGTGTCCTCTAACGCCTCAGAGGCTGGTGCTTCCAGAAATCTATCAACATCCATTCCTGCTGATTTTCCACACACAAATAAATCAAAAGGGATTTCTCCAATGAAATCGATAATTAATCAATACGCCCTCAAATCTGTTCATATCCCGGATGCAAGCCCAAATTTTGTTATGAACCGTAACGCTTTAGAAATGAGCCAGACGCAATAGACTACCCTTAGAGTCTGTTTTTGATGTTACATCCACTACCTTTATTCGTATCTACTAACAATATAGTAATTAGCAAGATAAACAAAAGTTAACAGTGTTATGTGTACTTGTGTGTAAATATAACTCCCAAACTATTGAGCTCAGGGGAAACAAGGCTTGGAGTCTTGAGATGGTGAACTATGAAAGTTCAGTTCAACCACAGAATAGGTGATGAGAGAGAGATATTTGTAGTGCAGGGTAAATGTCAAGAGAAGGCAATTCTGTCGAATTCCACAGTGGTAAAACGAAAGAACAGTCGCTGTAGATTTTATCCATCGTCGTTCCAAATCCACATACAAATTATCACCGAAAGTGACTTGTCACAAGGGGTATCGTCTTCAAGTGAATTCCCACACCACACCCAGGCAAGGGTTAACACATAAGTGGTCTTCACAGGATACCCCAAATCAGATCCACTCGTATGGATCAAATGAGGTGACAACCTCACATTTGATGTTCGCTGAATCGATAATTAACCCACCCTTGTGGGCATAGGAAAGTTCTCTACAGTGACCCTTGGCCACCAGTTCCCTTGTTTTGATCCTTCCATTTTTCCTCCTTCATCTCAGTCTGACTCTGAGTGTCTGTGTCCTCGGTTAAAACTAAACAAGCTGTGAGTGATGTAAACAAGCTGCAAGTCAGACTGATTTCCATTCTTAATCTCTCTCCCTCTCTCTCTCTCTCTCTCAAAATGACAGTCCACAGGAAACGAAATCTAGGGATTCATAACAATGGCCACTCCCCATTGTGAACTGACTGGTGTGCCAGTAGCTTGGATGACTGAATGAATCCTTTCCCACGTTCTGAGCTGGTGAATGGCTTCTCCCCAGTGTGAACTCGCTGATGTCTCTGTAGGTTGGATGACTGAGTGAATCTCTTCCCACAGACTGAGCAGGTGAACGGTTTTTCCCCAGTGTGAACTCGCAGATGTGTCAGTAGGGTGGACGATTGAGTGAATCCTTTCCCACATTCTGAGCAGGTAAACGGCCACTCCCCAGTGTGAACTGACTGGTGTGCCAGTAGTTGGGATGACCGAGTGAATACATTCCCACATTCTGAGCAGGTGAATGGCTTCTCCCCAGTGTGAACTCGCTGATGACTCTGTAGGGTGGATGAATCAGTGAATCTCTTCCCACAGACTGAGCAGGTGAACGGCTTCTCCCCTGTGTGAACTAATTGGTGTCTCTGTAGGTTGGATGAATCAGTGAATCTCTTCCCACAGACTGAGCAGGTGAACGGCTTCTCCCCAGTGTGAACTCGCTGATGTCTCTGCAGGGCAGATAACTGAGTGAATCCCTTCCCACATTCTGAGCAGGTGAATGGCTTCTCCCCAGTGTGAACTCGCTGATGAATCTGTAGTTTGGATAACTGAGTGAATCCCTTCCCACATTCTGAACAGGTGAACGGCTTCTCCCCAGTGTGAACTCGCTGATGACTCTGTACGGTGGATGAATCAGTGAATCTCTTCCCACAGACTGAGCAGGTGAACGGCTTCTCCCCAGTGTGAACTCGCTGATGTCTCTGTAGGTTGGATGAATCAGTGAATCTCTTCCCACAGACTGAGCAGGTGAATGGCTTCTCCCCAGTGTGAACTCGCTGATGACTCTGTAGTGTGGATAACCAAGTGAATCTCTTCCCACAGACTGAGCACGTGAACGGCTTCTCCCCAGTGTGAACTCGCTGATGTGCCATTAGGTTGGATGACTCAGTGAATTCCTTCCCACAGTCTGAGCAGGTGAACGGCCGCTCGCCAGTGTAAACACGCTGGTGAGCCATTGTGTCAGATGACTGAGTGAATCCCTTCCCACAAATTCAGCAGATGCTGGTGTGTCGACAGGTGGGAAGACCGACTGAATCCTTCCTCACACACAGAATAGATGAATGGCCTTGTCCAGTGTGAACTTGCTGATGTAACTTCAGTTGTGATGACCGAGTAAATCCATTCCCACTGTCCGAGCACGTGATCGGCCTCTCCCCTGTGTAAAATAATGGGTGTACCAATTGGTCAAATGAACGAGTGAATCCCTCCCCACCTTCTGAGCAGGAAGGATGGCTGATTGAATCCCTTGCTCCTTTTCTTAAATGTCTAGACAGAGACAGCAAAACTGGCGAGTCGTGTTTGAGATTCCTGGGGACAAATTCCTTCTCATTTTTAATCTGTAAAAAGAATAACAAAATCCATTAGTGTGTGTAGGACAACATTTCAGATGAGATTACTTGAGTTGCCAAGGTTTGATCTGGTATCACACTGTAACAGTGAGATTCAACCCAAGATGGACAGAGAAATCATCTTCTGCATGGGCACAGTGCTGGTATCTGGAATGGCCATCAATTCCCTGATGCTCTTCCTGTCTCTATAAGAATGGAGCATTTCTGCCATCTCCAATCTGTGACTTGGCTCAGTCTGACTCTCTCCATTGGTATTATTCCCTGCTCCTGCTGAGCAGCATGGGTGCCTGGCCCCACAGTAACTGAAACAGTATCACACAAATAGTCTTCCTTGACATGCATTTGGGATTTTCTTTTACGTATGATTAACTTAAAGTGCCACAGTGTTAACGCCATATAAAAAAATTCCTGCTGAGATGAATGGTTGGTCTGCACAGCTGTGAAAAGGACTTAAAGTGAATTTTTGTATTATTTCAGGTTCTTGGGCCATCTGGTTTGTGCTGAACTATTTAAACTGCCCACTCCCATACCCCTACCATCCAGGCACCTACTCAAACCTCTTAAATGTTGAAATCGTGCTTGCATGCACCACTTGTGCTCTTTGCTCATTCCACACCCGGATGATCGTCGGTGTGAAGAAGTTTCCCCTCATGTTCCCCTTAACGTTTTACCTTTCCCCCTTAACCCATGGCCTCTGGTTGTAGTCCCACACCATCTCAGTGGTAAAATCCCTATCTATGTCCCTCATAATAGTGGTATACCCCAATCAAATCTCCCCTCAATCTTTTATGTTCCAAGGAATAAAGTCCTGACCTGTTCGATCTTTCCTTATAACTCAAGTCCTACAGACCTGGCAACATCCTTGTGAATTTTCTCTGAACCTCTTTCACATCTTTCCTGTAGGTTGGTAACCAAAACCGCACACAATACTCCAAATTAGGCTTCACCAGTGCCTTCTACAAGTCAACATAACATCCGTCTATTGTTGTCAGTACTCTAGTTCATGAAGGCCAATGGGCTGAAATCTTTCTTTCTGTCTCTATCTAACTGTGATACCACTTTCAGTGAATTAAAGACTTGTATTCCCAGGACCCTTTCTTACTACAATACTCCTCCATGCCTGACCAGTCACTGTGAAAGACCTCCCTTGGTAGGTCATACCAAAGTGCAACACCTCACACTTGTCTGCATTAAATTACATTTTCCATTTCCCAAACCATTTTCCCAGCTGGTCCAGATCATACTGCAAACCATGATACTCTTCCTCGCTGACGACTACACCACCAATCTTGGTGTCAGCTACAAATTTTCTGATCCAGTTAACCACCCTATCATCCAGATTACTGATATAGATGACAAACAATAACAGATACAGCACTGATCCCTGTGGCACACCGCTAGTCACAGGATGCGGTCAAGAGGCAGCCATCTGCTACCACACACTGGCTTCTCCCAAAGACAGTGTCTCATCCAATTTACTATCTCATCTTGAGTGCTGAGTGACTGAACCTTCTTGATCCACCTCCCATATTCCACCTCTGTAATCTGTACAGGGTCTAGGAATTTGATGCTGCTTTGCCTCACTTCTATAGACTCTGCGTTCATCTCCTGAGCAAAAAATATCTCCCACATCTATTTTGTCTCCTCATATGGATTACCATTCTGATCTTGCAGAGGATTAATTTTTTCCCTTGCAATCTTTTCACTCTTAACATATCTGCAGAATCCATGAGGATTCTCCTTCATCTTGCCTGCTGGGGTAACCTCATGCCTTCTTTGTCTTTCATAAGTGTTCACTTGAATTTCCTGTATCTCACAAGTACCCCATTTGTTCCAATCTGCCTGTACCAGGTATGCACCTCCTTTTTATTGATCTGGGAGATGAAAGCCAAAGGGGTGATAGAGCTGCTATGGGAGGTGGTGGTGGGGGAGGGTCAAACTGAAGTTGCAGGGGGAATGGGAGCCTGAATAACAGAACAGATAGTGCAGGGTTTGCGGAGACAGTTGTTGTTCAGTCCTCAGACAAAGTCAGGAATGAAAAAGTTGAGCATGGTGCAGTGAATATGCTGAGCCCTGTATATTTCAATACAAGGAGCAGCGTAGGAAAGGCGGATGTGTTCAGGGCATGGATCAACACCTGGAATTATGACACTAGGATCTGGCAACTGTGGCCTGGGACAGGCTGCTTTATGGCAAAGGTGTGCTTGGTAAATTGAGGCCTTCAAAGCGAAATTTTGAAAGTACAAAGCGGGTATGTGCTTGTCAGAATAAAAGGTAAAGATAGAAACTGTAGGGAACCTTAGATTTCAAGAGATATTGAGACCCTGATGAAGCACAAAATGGAGTTGCATAACAGGGATAGGCAGGCAGGTTGAAATGGAGTATAAGAAATAAATCAGGAGGGCTAAAAGGCGGCATGAGATTCCCCTCGCAGAAAAGATGAAGGATAATCCTCAGGGATTCTGGAGATAGATTAAAAGCAAAAGGATTGCAAGGCACAAAGTTGGTCCTCTGGAAGACCGGAATGGCAATCCATGGCTGGAACCAAAGCAGATGGGGGAGATCTTAAATATTTTTTTCATTTCTATTTACTCAGATGGACACAGTGTCAATGAGAGTGTGGAAAAGCAGCATTAAAATCGTGGACCCTGTACAGATTAAAGAAGAGGGTGGATAAATCTCCAGGGCATGACAAGGTGCGCCCTCGGTCCCCATGGGAGGCAAGTGCAGAAATCGTCGGGGCCCCAGCAGAGATAATTAAATCATCCTTAGTAATGGGAGAGTTATCAGAGGATTGTAGGATAGCCAAAGTTATTTCACTGTTCAACATAGAACATAGAAATCTACAGCATATTCCAGGCCATTCAGCCCACAATGTTGTTCCAACCATGAAACTTACTCTAGAAACTGCCTGGAATTTCCCTAGCACATAGACCTCTATGTTTCTAAGCACCATGTACCTATCTAAGAGGCTGTTAAAAGACCCTATTTTATCTGCCTCGGCCACCACTGCTGGCAGTGCATTCCACACACCCACCACTCTCTGTGTAAAAAAAACTTACCCCTGACATCCCCTCGGTATCTATTTCCAAGCAGCTTAAAACTATGCCCCTCGTGTTAGCCATTTCAGCCCTGGGAAAAGCCTCTGGCTATCCACATGATCAATGCCCCTCATCATCATATTCACCTAAAAAAAGGCTTTGTTGGAAGTAGGCATAATTATGAGGGTATAGATAGGGTAAATGCAAGCAGCTTTTTCCACTGATGTTGGGTGGGACGACAACCAGAGGTCATGGGTAAGTGACTTCCCCATTTATACAACACAATACAGGCCCTTTGGCCCACAATGCTGTGCCAGACATTACTTACTTCAGAAATTCCCTAGAGTTCCCCATAGCCCTGTATTTTTCTACGTGCCATGTACCTATCCAGGATCCTCTTAAAAGACCCTATTGTATCCGGCTTCATCACAGCTGCCGCAGCCCATTCCACGCACTCACCACTCTGTGTAAAAAAACTTACCCCTTGTGGTGATATCACGTGTCATGACGTGACTGGACAGAGTTACTAACATGAGCAGAAATGAAGAATGATAGAGAAGCATGGCAGTGTAAGACGTGGTTTTGCTGCTGTTAAGTAGAAGTTCAATTCTGCAGAATATGGTTTGTTATTAGTAACCCACGGTACGTATAAAGAACACAACACCCCTGACATCTCCTTCGTACCTACTTCCAAGCACCTTAAAACTGTGCCCTCTCTGCAGATTTTCTCTTGGTTGTGATTGGAGGCAGAATGAAGGTGATTTTCACAACAGCTGATGTAAAAGATTTTGTTCCCTTTCTCCGAGTTCCCAATCCTTGCATTTAGACAGCTGGAGCTCAGCTCTGTCTGAGAGATCCATCGGTTCCCATTCCCTCTCAGCCGGAAGCTCCCCGGAGCCCGTGTACGGATGGTGGGGCTGAGAGAGAGGGAAGAGAGCAGGACTGTCCCAGGATTTCGGGTCACGGAGTCCGGAGCTCACAGCAACTGTCCCGAAGTCGGTGTTGAAACCCCACCAACCTCCCTTCTCCCCACCCCGCAACAGTCTCCCTACAGCCGATCTCCTTAAGCTTAGCGTGTACTGCGCGCATGCGTGATATTCGGCAACGGAACAGCCCTGACGCTTGCGCATTTGATCGGTGCTTCGGCGACGGCGAACTTTATATCGCAGGGCTTTATTGGTAATCACGGTGCCATTAAAAGTTTCTGCAAGCACCAGTTCCACGTCCATAGCTTTTTTTTGTGTGTGTAGAAAATTCAGCAGCTGTTTTAACGCAGAAAGTGGCTCCCATAAACAATATACTCAATATCAATGTGTATCTAATGCCAAAGTACAATCCTCTTACAGATGTAGATATAAAACACAAGAGATTCTGCAGTTGCTGGAAATACAGAGACGTACACACACAAAATGCTGGAGGAACTTTGCAGTTCAGGCAGCGACTAAGCAGAGGAGTACACAGCCTGGGCATGCTGAAGGGGTTCGGCCTGAATGTTGTCTATTTATTCCTCTCCACATTCGTTGCCTGATCTGCTGATTTATTCCAGTATTTTGCAGAACCCACTTTTTTTTTCAATCAATGTTTCTAAATGTTTCTCATCTTTGATTTATAGGCACATCCTGCTGGTCAGATTCCTCCTCCTCCCCATAAACTCTAGACCCCATCGCTCTCTGGAGCCTCAAAGCCCTGACTCAGGCCGGCATCTCATTGGTTTCTGAATCTGCTCCATCGAAGAATCATTCGCTAGTCTGCTGTCAGACTTTAGAGGCGCATTGCAACAACCCAGCTGTCTGAGGCACAGTCCTTTGAAATGAGTGAAAATGACCGAAAACGTTGAAAAGAGCAGCGAAGAAGGAGTTTAGCTAAATTATTTCACAGCACTGAAGAACTTCAAATACACAGGGAGCTCATCGTCTTATTCAGCCTGGAGAAAATCATGCAGGTGTATAAGATGATGAGAGATATTGGTCGTGTGAATAGCCAGAGGCTTTTTCCCAGGGCTGAAATGCCTAACACGAGGGGCATAGTTTTAAGGTGCTTGGACCCAGGCGCACAGGAGATGTCAAAGAGTGGTGGGTGTGTGGAATGCACAGCCAGAGACATCGGTAGACGTGGATACAATAGGGTCTTTTAAGACACTTGGACAATCGACAATAGGTGCAGGAGTAGGCCATTCAGCCCTTAGAGTCAGAACCACCTTTCACTGTGATCATGGCTGATCGCCCACAATCAGTATCCAGTTCCTGCCTTCTCCCCATAACCTTTGATTCCTCTATCTTTAAGAACTCTATCCATCTCTTTCTTGAGAGCATCCAGAGACTTGGCCTCCACAGCCTTCTGGGGCAGAACATTCCATATATCCACCACTCTCTGGGTGAAAAAGTTTTTCCTCAACTCCGTTCTAAATGGCCTACCCCTTATTCTTAAACTGTGGCCTCTGGTTCTGGACTCACCCATCAGTGGGAACATGCTTCCTGCCTCCAGCGTGTCCAATCCCTTAATAATCTTATGTTTTAATAAGATCCCCTCTCATCCCTCTAAATTCCAGAGTATACAAGCCCAATCGCTCAAATCTTTCAACATATGACAGTCCCGCCATCCCGGGAATTAATCTTGTGAACCTACGCTGCACTCCCTCAATAGCATGAATGTC
The DNA here is from genome assembly GCF_030028105.1 of Mobula birostris. Lineage (NCBI taxonomy): Eukaryota > Metazoa > Chordata > Chondrichthyes > Myliobatiformes > Myliobatidae > Mobula > Mobula birostris. The sequence goes on along the minus strand of NC_092382.1, from coordinate 27,001,299 downwards.
CTTCCTCAAATTTGGAGACCAAAATTGCACACACTACTCCAGGTGTGGTCTCACTAGGGCCCTGTACAACTGCAGAAGGACTTCTTTGCTCTAATACTCAATTCCTCTTGTTATGAAGGCCAGCATGCCATTAGCTTGCTTCACTGTCTGCTGTACCTGCATGCTTGCTTTCAGTGACTGATGTACAAGAACACCTAGATCTCGTTGTACTTCCCCTTTTCCTAACTTGACACCATTTAGATCGTAATCTGCCTTCCTGTTCTTGCCAGCAAAGTGGATAACCTCACATTTATCCACATTAAACTGCATCTGCTATGCATCCGCCCACTCACCCAGCCTGTCCAAGTCACCCTGCATTCTCATACGTCCTGCTCACATTTCACACTGTCACCCAGCTTTGTGTCATCAGAAAACTTGATGTTTTAATCCCTTCATCCAAATCATTAATATATATTGTAAACAGCTGTGGTCCCAGCACTGAACCCTGCGGTACCCCACTGGTCATCGCCTGCCATTCTGCCATTAATCGCTACTGTTTGTTTCCTGTCTACTAACCAATTTTCTATCCATGTCAGTACCCTACCCCCAATACCATTTGCTCTAATTTTGCACACTAACCTCCTATGTGGGACTTTATCAAAGGCTTTCTGAAAGTCCAGGTACACTACATCCACTGGCTTTCCCATATCCATTTTCATAGTTATGTTCTCAAAAAATTCCAGAAGATTAGTCAAGCATGATTTCCCCATCGTAAATCCATGCTGACTGGGACCTATCCTGCCGCTGCTATCCAAATGTGCTGCTATTACATCTTTTATACTTGATTCCAGCATCTTCCCCACCACTGTTGTCAGACTAACTGGTCTATAATTGCCTGTTTTCTCTCTCCCTCCTTTCTTCAAAAGTGGGATAACATTAGCTACCCTCCAATCCACAGGAACTGATCCTGAATCTATAGACATTGGAAAATGATTACCAATAGACAGGTATATGGAGCTTAGGAAAATAGAGGGCAATGCGGTCAGGAAATTCCAGGCAGTTTCTGGAGTAGGTTACATGATTGGCACAACATTGTGAGCTGAGGGGCCTGTAATCTGCTCTAGATTTCTGATTCTATGAAGTTCAAGGGAAATCTCTTCTCCTGCAGAGTAGTGACGAGTTGCAACCTGTCATCATGGGGAGAGTGAGAGGTGAAGTGAACAACAGGGCTAGACTGTAAAATACTGATATGGAACAGAAACATGGGCAGGGAGCAGACGGATTGAGTGGCCTCTCTAGTGTACAGAGTGAGTGTGGCAGAGACAGTAAGTATCTGTGACATGAGATTTGAAACAGAACTGATTTATCTTTTACAGATCCACAATATTAAACACCAGTCTAGTTTAAGGCGAACATCAGAAGAACATTTGATTTGATAAGGTACACCATGCAAGGCTTATTGAGAAAGTAAGGAGGCCTGGGATCCAAGGGGAGATTGCTTTCTGGATCCAGATCTGGCTTGCCCACAGAAGGCAAAGAGTGCTTGTAGACAGGTCATATTCTGCATGGAGCTCAGTGACCAGTGGTGTGCCTCAGGGATCTGTTCTGGGACCCCTACTCTTGGTGATTTTTATAAATGACCTGGATGAGGAAGTAGAGGGATGGGTTAGTAAATTTGCTGATGACACAAAGGTTGGAGGTGTTGCGGATAGTGTGGAGGGCTGTCAGAGGCTACAGCGGACATTGATAGGATGCAAAACTGGGCTGACAAGTAGAAGATGGAATTCAACCCAGATCAGTGGCTCACTTTGGTAGGTCAAATATGATGGCAGAATATAGTATTAATGGTAAGACTCTTGG